>NC_053118.1:34472301-34704801 GCF_010015445.1 Perca fluviatilis
AATATTACAATAGACACGAGGAAATGATATAGGCCTATTATTGTTTCAGATCAACCCAAAACAAAATGTTGCTTTGATGTTAGCAATCACTGTGAGGCGATTAAGGCATATATACAGATCAACTTTCTTTTTCGCCTTTCTTGCAATTGTAGGCTACTGATTCGTTATGAATGCGTTTTTGTAAGTGGCTTGTAATAATTAATGCTATGAATGTGATGTTTCTCATGTTGTAATTGTTGGTGTTTTATTTTGTCCACAAGAGGCGCACTCACTGGGTTAAACCCAGAGAGAAACTCATATCACTAAAGATGAATAAGCTCATTAAAAAATATCAATAGCTACTTTGCTGTGTCGGAGTTAGATTTCAGAATAACTTTACATCAGTTTGGATGGAATGATTCGATTAGAGACACATTAACATGCTTGGTTAATTCGCAGCCAAACTCAAGTAGGTTAACACTGTATTACAAGCCATTGTTTTGCAAATTCTGAGGTATATATTAGGCTACTATATCCCATACCATATAGGTTACACAAAAGGAGAGACAATGACTGTAAATCATAAAGACCATGCATTCAAACTGAGTCGTGTAGCCTACTACCACTTTTCTGTGACTCGGTGGTAACAACTGTGTATATCGACAATATTAGACCACGAGTTATCGTTACTGTTAAAACATATGTATCAGTCCCAATGTGTAGCTTAGTAGGTGGCTGTGATGAAGTAGTAGTAGTCCATATGGCCGTAGATGTGAGGAAAGAAACGTGAAAACTATCATTGGGTATTTCCTCAACTAAGCCCAGGTAACCAGTTGTTTTAGATCCGCTCAAATCAAAATGTTACCTGGTTGATGACGTAGCTGATAGATATGTGATTGAAAGCAGCTTCATTTAGAACTTCGATAGCTCACTGCATAGAGCTGCAGACTTAGGTGTTAACTATTATATTTATGCCACAAGATCAAAACCAGCTCGACCCGAACCTGAATGATTATATTGTTTTTAGATCTTCTTTTTTTTTTGTAGGTTTTGTAGTTTGTTGTGATGTGGTGATTACTTAGACAAACATTTTTGCGACAGTAGATCTGGGAAACGATTTGAAAATCGGCAGTAATATGTTTGTGATTGTGTGAAGAATCTGGTGACACAGGCAGACCACATCGGCAGCTATTAGGTAAACAAAACATACGGAAACCAGTTAGGGTAGAAACCAAGGGGGTAAGCTTCGCTTCAGAACTCGAACCTTCGATGGCGCCATTTTGTTGCTACAAAGGTATCACCTCCTGTTAGCATTCCACTGACCGCCTTTTTTTTTTTACGTCACTTGACTGCGAATAACTTTACATCTGAAGCGTTTAAAGACTCTATTTGTCCATTGTTTATTTTTCTAAAGAAACACAACAATGTATAAAAGGCTCCATTACCTTGTACCTCACGTTATGGCTCCGTAGCAGACGTTTTTGTAAAAATAGGCTAACGATTGTGTCATAACCACGCGACTTACTGTCGCACAGTAGAGGAATTACCGTATAGTACAGGAGAAGCTTGCAGGCAGTTTCGACTTACATGAGCTGTTTAGGTTTAATTACTAATGTTAACTAGCATGTTAGTTAGCAATAATTAGCCTGTGCTTATGTTATCTCCTTACATATACCTACGCTCTCCGTCTCTGTAAGATTGGGAATGATTGAGATTTCTCTTGGCACAGCTACCAGAAGACTTACAACTTTCAGACAGGTTGCTCACGTCACATCTACGTTGTCTCTGTCAGTTGGAGGCTGCGCAGTAAAGCAAGGGATCACCGGAAAAGTGCTTCTAATATCCTTCACTGGTCTCCGTCCAGAGCAACGGGATCTGTTGGTCCATTATATATATATGTCAATGGTAGAAACCAGTAGGGCTATAACACCGGCTCTTACCGTCTAGTATAAATCTCCCATGATGCTTTGCGAGTTTGTTGACGTTTTTCAACCAATCGGAATGCAGGTCCGTCAGATAGTTCACTGACTGTAGGAAATCCGGACAAGAACAAAGAGTAAAGTGAAAAACAGAGATAATTACGGTCTATTACCGTTCTACAGAGAAAAATTGTGTCACTATTTAGATATTTGGGATACATTTGGGCCTTTTTTTGAAGAAATGTAAATAGTTTGTCATTTATATGAGTTATAATGTTCATTATGTTTATTTTTGCACTGGATGACTCCAAATATATAGGAGAACTGTTTTAGACAACACAAATGCTTGTGTAGCATTGCTGTGTGTGTGATATCAATACATTTGACATTATTATTTTGATTACTGGCAAAAGCGTCTGGACTTTTTTTGAAAAAAATTATATATTTTGTCAACTGTATAAGATATAATGTTTATTTCTTCACAGTTTGAAACCCAAGACATATGGGAACTGATTTAGACAGGAGATTGGCTTAGCTTTTATTGTTCTGTGTGTGATATCAATAAATATCTGTGAGATTCATTTTCCGTTTTATTTATTTATTTGTCTTTAAGGTCATACAACCTTTTTTTACATTCAAGTGACCTCACTACAGCACAAATATTCTAATAGCCCAATTTTTCCTGAAAAAAATGATGTACATTGATTGACTATAGACAACAGGGTTGATGTTTTACAAGCTTTTTTAGAAAATAAAACCAGACGGAAAAGTAATTGTAAAACTGGCCTCAGGTTCCTCAGCGTTAAAATATGAAATTGCTTCTAGATAGAAAGATACCACTTAACTATCAGCTACAAGTAAATATTGAAACAGACTCTGGAACATTCCCCCCTGACATCTCCTGGACAGACAACATCACAGCGGTCATCAAGAAGGCTCAACAGTGACTACACTTCCTGAAGGTCCTCAGGAAACACAAGCTGGACTCCAACCTGCTGCTGACCTTCTACCGCTGGTCCATGGAGAGCCTGCTGACGTACTGTATCACAGTATGGTATGGCAGCTGCACCGTGGCAGACAGGGAGAGGCTTCAGAGAGTAGTAAAGGCAGCACAGAAGATCATTGGCTGCTCTCGCCCCTCCCTGATGGACACTTACACCTCCTGCTGCCTCAGCAGAGCAGAAAACATCACCAATGACAGCTGCCACCCTGGCTTTGATCTGTTTAACCTGCTGCCCTCTGGGAGGTGCTACAGGTGCATCAGAACAAGGACTAACAGATTCAAGAACAGCTTTTTTTCCCGAAAGCCAAAACCACTCACACATGCACTGACTTCACAGACTTCACCGTCTAACCCCCCCAACCCCCGGACTGTCTTCTACTCACTACTGTGCAATATTTAATATTTAATACTATTGATAATATGGATAATTGTTGTGCAATTCCATTACTGTGCAATACTATGCAATATCATTACTCTCATTCTCCAATATCTATTACTCATTGATATTTTTTTTTTGCACTACTTATTTAATTTCATGTTGTTGTATTTTTTACATATAAAATGAGTTGGAAAATGGATAATGACCATGAAACTCAGACAATACCACAACAACAACGCTTGCATCTGTCCTGCTATATACATGTGTTGGCTGAAGGGCATTGAGTTGCTTTTAATTTAATTGTAAATGTGTATAGTGACAATAAAAGGCAATATATCCTATTCTATTCTGTTGAGAACAAGTGATGCAGTGCCCTCTGTTGGCCAATCTGTCACATAGAAACTGGAAACATAATCATTGCATCTCTTACAAAGACGAAGAAAAGCTAACTGCACTTATACATTTAATCTGAGTGTCTGTTTTTTTCCAGACACACACAAACAGCTTTAAAAAATTGTGAAGTAGAAGTCTTAATAGTTTGATATGTATAAGCCAGTTGATATTATCATGCAGAGTCTGACTGCCGTGTTTAAACAGATAAAGCCTTCAGTTTGCAGATCCATCGTTTTTTCTCAGTACAGCTCACTGATATCCATCCTATGTTCTGGACAGTCTTACACACTGACCGTCAGCAGCAGTAGGAGGTGGTTGTGGTGTCCAGTAGCTGAGGGAAGAACATGATGTTTAGATCTATACTGATAGATTTTATGATTCAAAGTGTTTAGGAATGTGTCTCTTACCTTACAGTCAGATCACTTCCATCAATCCACTTCCATCTCCCGCCTTCAGCTCTCAGGCCAAACCAATATCCAATGGTTGATGTACTGAACCAGCTGTAGTAATTGAGTGCATACTGACAAGACAGAAAAAGATCTTTAAACACTATAACTAAATAATCACACTGTTATCTACAATGTTAAAAAAAGAAATCTGCAAAAAATGGCAATAATCTGATAGCTGGGACGCCAAAGAAATGCTGTAAAATAACGTTCTTGTAAAAAGTTATTTTCGATAATGAAAAAAGTATATTTTGTAGCTTTAATTTGACATAACATCTTGTGTACTCTTTTTGCTTATAAATATTTAATAAAGGATATTTACACCTGTAAAAACAAATTTGATCTAATCTAAGAAATGTATAACTTGAATTTAACAGTTTACCATAGAATGTAAAATATTAATATTTGTGAACTTAAAATAAATATGAAATGGTCTTCTGTGAAAACAATTTTCTTTTCATTATTATTTACAGTTACAGGTTTTTAATGTTCTTTCACCATGTTGTGTCTTTGTAATGTTTAATGTTTGTGTTGAGTTTTTGTTTGTTTGTTTTTTTTTTTTTTTTTTTTTTTTTTTTTTTTTTTTTTTTTGTGTTAGACATTTTATCCTTTTTTTTTTTTTTTTTATATATATATATACCATAATTGCTTCATAAAAATGTCCACAGTTTTCACATTACCTTTTCCTCTTCATTATGTACAACAACCAGATCTGAACTCTTTCCTCTGCAGTCTTCTCGAGATTCTTCCCAGGTTTTCTGAAGAGGAGGATCAGCGTTATTATACTGATAGCAGTTAGACCCGCTGAGTCCCCAGCCATTCTGACAAGCTTGACACTGTCTCCCTGAAACAACAGGGACCAACCAATAAACAACATTACTGCAATATGATATTAATATTATTATTGATTATTTTTCAACCTAATTAATAGGATCTGAACGTACCGTTATAGCCTTTGGGGCAGTAGGCATCAATGCTCCACTGAGCTCGACTGACGTTGAGTTTATTCCAGTTTGTTACTGCAGTCAGATCGTCGTAGTCCCTCCTCAACTTCTCATTGTCTGAGCTCAGTTTGTCGTTGAGGTTTGTCAGGTGCTGAATGGCAGCCAGAAGAGTCTTGTTGTCTTTGGATAAATTCAGATGCTGCATCAGAGTCTCCAGCTGCTGGATTTCTGCCGTCAGCTTGGCGTCGTTTTCAGAAATGACAGAAGTAACTAAAGTGACAGACAGAGGATGGTGTTGAAAAATGTGAACCTGTCCTTTAAATAAGGACTACCAACAACAAGCTAAGACAGTGGTACTCACAGTGGATACGAAGGCCCATGATGACTAACAGTATCAGCCAACACACTGCTATCAGTAGAAAAGACTGAGAGAAGAAGAGAGACCTCTGGTCTGAGAGAAAAAGAAGAACTCAGTTGAGTTAATGATGTTGATTTAACAGTCAAAGGTGATGTGAATACATTTGAAGTACTTAAGAAAACAGAAGCTGAGCTTTTTAAACTCATATTTTCATCATTATCACATTTTTTGAACATAATGACTGATGAATAAATCCCATGTTTAACAATATTAAATGTGTGAAATGTACCTGGAGGGGCTGCCACTTCATCCACAGTCCAGGCTGCTGCATTGACATAGTTATCTTCTTCTTCATCGATTTCCTCTGAAAGATTAACATCAAACATAAATGTAGACAACATTGTGGTATAAATACATATTGTAGTTATATATACAGACACATAAACATGATAAGTACCAATTTCTTCCTGTGGATTTCTGTTCATCCTGAACAAATGTTTAAAGTCCTGCTGCAGTCCTGTATGAGAGCTGTTAGGAGGCCGTCTGGTCTGCTGTGATGCTCTTTACTGGACTTCTGCTTCAAGGTTGTGACTGTCGTTTTTTTTTACAATTCTGCAGCTACTAATAATATGTTGTTGTGAAGGGGAAGTCTAGTGTTGGACATTACTGTCTGAAGTGTCTCTAATGAAATAATACATTTTGCCATTTCAAAAGTGTTTTCTGCCATTGTGTTCTTCAAAAGCCTCATGCATTATGAAAAGTAATAATACAACATACTGTTGCACAAAAGAAAGATGGTTAAAGTTTTATTCTATTATTATATATTATAATATCTCACCAGCAGAAAGAAACATTCATCTTTTTAGGAAGGAACAGAGCCTGTGTGAAGGCTGTAAGGGAAATGATAAAGTTAACAGTGTACTAATTTATATTTCTCAGAAAAGTGTTTGGTTTTTGTTCTGCTTTGAAGTCGTGACAGACTTGTTGTTTGGTTAGCGTCTCAAGTCTTCTCCTTTATTCAGAATAAAAATTCTGTATTGATTCAAGCACTTTTTAGATAAACGATGATTGATTGATTCTGTTGCGAACAAGTGATGCAATGCCTTCTGTTGACCAATCCGGAGCAACGATATAAAATGTCACATAGAAACAAGCATTACATCTCTAACAAAGAAGAAGAAAATCACATTTGAAGTTATTCATACTAACAGTTTAGTGCCTCTTCAGTCCAGAGGCCAGAGCTGTATACTAACGAAGTAGAACTACTTCACTACTCTACTTAAGTACTAAAAGCCTGTATCTGTACTCTACTGGAGTATTATTTTTTTCTCGTACTTCCACTTTTACTTGAGTACATATTTTCGATGAATGAAATACTTTTACTCCAACACATTTTTTATGTGCTGCATAGTTACTCGTTACTGTTGTGAATTCCTCACGCTACGGAGACTGGGTAGGTTACAGTGTGTTACGGCTACGTTAGTTACGTACGGTTATTACATAAGAAATCCAGATCCAGATCGCGTCGTGTTTCTTTTCATTACGGTTGCCCGTTCAGAAGTCAGACACGATGTAAGTTTGTACTCTTTCTATTTAGCTATTGTTGCAGCAGATGAAGCTATTCCTGAGTTGTTTGAGTCTGCAGTGAGTCCTGAGTGTTAACCGTTTGACCCTGTGATGTGAAGCTGCTAGTTTATCTGGATGTTGCTAGCTTGCTAACGTTCCTGTTCATCACACATGTCACTAGCTAGTGGGTTATATGTTTTTTGGGGCTTTAATCGTTACTGTGCTGAAGAGGATGTTCATTTTACTTGCACAGTTGATAATTGTTCATTTTATTTCAGTATTTGTTAATATTTGTTATTTTTAATATAATATAATATATTTAATATGTGTTAATTCCTTTGGCTACAGCCTTATGCTAAACATTTGAAATAATATAAACAATATGATATTCAAACTTTTGACTGATTTCTTTAACAACTAAATAACACAATACTTGTACTTTTACTTTCAGTACTTGAGTAGTACATTTTAAAATAAACAACTTGCAATACTTAAGTACAAAAACTTTTGAATACTTTAGTATTTCCACTTAAGTGTGGTGCTTAAAAAGCACTTCAACTTCTACTCAAGTCACTTTTTTGATAGAGCCCTTGTACTTCTACTCAAGTCTGGGTCTCTAGTACTTTATACACGTCTGGGCCAGTCACTGTATTTTTCTAAATTCTGGTGTCAGTCAGACATACCATACCTCTCCAGGAGAAGAAGCGTTTCGCCCGCACCTCATTCGCATAAAGTTGAATCCAGCAAACTTTATGCAAATGAGGAGCGGCCAGCTCGGCGCCTCTCAAAGCTGACGAAAATCTTTTAAATTGACCTTTGTCAATCTGAAATGAAGACAGATTCAGCAACTGCTTAGCCTATTTCTCAATTCAAATGTTTTCAGAAACACGTTTCAGTGAACTATTTTCAATGAAATGGACACCCATCATACCTCCGCAGCAGGGCTGATATGTTGCTTCTCCGATCCCTGTTGTTGTTCACACAGGCAGTATAATATGAAAATGTTTTATGGCATTTCATTTACAAAAAGCAGATGCAGGCTGTGTGGCCTGGGCTCCTAGAGACATTCAGCACTATTCCTATTGTCAGTATCAGTGTTTAAAATTAATTAGAAAAAATAAATTACACTAAAGCAAGCATTCTTTCACTGTGTGTAGTCACCACTTAGCAGTCTTAACCTCACTATGTCCCACCCACCCCATCATAATACACAGTAGGCTACAATAAAACATCCAAGATTAATATTTACTTCAGTGAGGAATGCTCGCAGAAGACTGTGTTGAAGGGCAGTGGAGGCTCTCAGGTAGCTTCATAGTAGTCTCCATTACATCTAAATATTCTTTTCCAAGACTGGCACAAAACACTGACTGGTGTATTATACAGTGGTATGACAGAAGGTCTCAATGCTACGGTGGCCCTGAGAGGCCACAGCACGCAACAATAAGACAACACGTGCAAATAAACCACAGCACGCACTAATAAGACAACACGTGCAAATAAGACAACACGCGTGCAAATAAGACAACACCTGCAAATAAACCACAGCACGCACTAATAAGACAACACATGCAAATAGCCCACACCACAACGGAAGTGTTTCCAGGGGACACTTTTAAGTGATGCACACGTGCCTCAACCATTGGCTTTCCGGTACATAGACAGACCAACAACAGGACAATTTGAACAATTTTTGCCATTTTATTCATCACTAAATTCACTTCTGAATACGTTTTAGGCGAGAAATGAACTCTTTAGATTTCGAATATAGGCAGTCTTGCAAAAATCGTTGCCGATTGTCAATTTGTTTCTAAGTTTTCGGAATTGAGTAGCTCCATAAAGTGACGCGACAGCCGTATCCAGTACTCTTCTCTGGAGTCTGACTGCAGTGTTTAAACAGATATAGCTTTCATTTTGCAGATCCATTTTTTCTCTCTCAGTACAGCTCACTGTTTTCCATCCTTCGTCCGGGACAGACTCTACACAGTGACGGTCAGTAGGAGGGGGTGTCAAGGAGCTGAGGGACGAACATTTTGTTTAGATCAAGGCTGATAGAGTTTATGATTGAAAGTAGGATTTTTTTTTTTTACCTTTTTGTCAGATCACTTCCATCAATCCACCGCCATCTCCCACCAACAGCTCTCAGCCCAATCCAGTATCCATCAGTTCCTGAACTGTCCCAGCTGTAACTAATGATTACGTTCTGACAACAGAGAAACAGTTATCAGACATTTAAAAAAAACGAGATGCTGTGATCTACTGACTCAGTGTGTTCAGACCAACAGAAAATACTTTTCAATTTCACATAAGCTGTCATAAAAATGCAACCATTTTCTAATTACATTTTTCTCTAGATCAAAATCCAAATCTACACCCTTTCCTCTGCAGTCTTCTCAAGCTTTTAAACATTCACACTTTCAATCTTCAACCTATCATTTTCAAACAACTAAATAAAGAGTTGTAAATACATAAATCACATCTCATATATGTGTGAAATGTATTGTGTTCATAATGAACCTGCAGGTGGAGCTGTCACTTTATCCACAGTGCATGCTGGTACATTAACATAGTCAGCTTCTGCTTTGATTTCCTCTGAAAGATCAACATCAATAACAAATGCAGTTTTACTGCCAATACGTTGAGCACATTGAAGGAACCATGATTCAAAAGATGGATATTATGCTCAATGTCAACATTTTCAAAGCAGTTGCTTGCAGTCAAAGCATAACAAGCAAATGACAAAACACTGTACTGTTACATTTTTTAAATTAAGTGTAAGTGTAACACTATTCTGCCCTACAGGTCTTATGAACAGTGCCCAGATTAGTTACTTAGACTCAATATGAATACTATCTGTAATCAGGACGGGTGCGTCCACATTTAACGTTGTTGGGGATTTTGCAATTAGAGCAACCCAGATTATTTTAATTGCTTTTAATATGCTTGTCTTATGTGTTGGTGTTATTGCTTATCTGTTTTTAATGTGCTATATGTGCTGGTTTTACTGTAAAGTGTCTTTGAGTACCATGTAAAGCGCTATATAAATAAATGTATTATAATTATTATTATGGCATTTCAATTTAAATGTAGCAGATGTGTCAGCTAAACATTCATTCTGTAAACTGTATTAATTGTTTGGTCTAACAAAAATAAGTTTAGTTGTTTACCCCAGAGTTACCCTACCTGTATTATGTAACTTATCAGACGATTGTTGCCTCTTTTTTAGGTGGCAGGAGTGAAAATGAATCAGCCTCAACATCTGTTGTGTCCTTGTTTCAGAATGATGAAGAAAGTTAGAGAACAGTATGATGTCACAGGATGATTCTTTCCTTGGCAGCTATCATGTTCTTCCTAAATAATGTACAGATTTTTACACAGTTTATCTTTAAGAATAGTGCATATGTCTGCTGTCAAAACTGGGGGAAAAAAATGAGATGCAGCGCCCCCTGCTGCAACAATTTAAAATTTAAAATGACAAGAGCAAACAGGAAACTTTAAAGTCAAAGTCAAAGTATCTTTATTGGTCTCCCCAATGAGAAATTCGTTTTTGTCACAGGGAGACATTGCTGCAAGAGTTACAACAGAGACCCAAAACAAGCACAGGGTTAAAACAATTAAAAAAACAAATGTACAGTAAACATTTAGCCTACTCAAAGAGCTATGCTAATTTACCATTTTCTATACTTGTGCAAAAAAGCCATCCATCCTACATCCTAAAGAAGTTGTTCCCTTTCATCAATCTGGTATAAAACCTTTAATCACTGCATCTCTAACAAAGATGCAGAGAGAAACACACAGAGCACAAACACACATTTAATATTCATAAGCCAGTTGACATTATCATGCAGAGAATCCAGTAACCTTCTCAAGTCTGACTGCAGTGTTTAAACAGATAGAGCCTTCATTTTACAGATCCATCATTTTTTCTCAGCACAGCTCACTGATTTCCATTCTTCCTCATGGACAGACATTACACACTGACCGTCAGTAGGAGGATTTTGTTGTGTCCAGTCACTGAGGGAAGAACATGATGTTTAGATCAAGACTGATAGAGTTTATGATTCAAATGGTTTAGGAATGTGTTTCTTACTTTACAGTTGGATCACTTCCATCGACCCACTCCTACATCCCACCTTCAGCTCTCAGGCCGATCCAGTATCCATCAGTTCCTGAACTATTCGGGCTGTATTTATTGATTACGCCCTGACAAGACAGAAAAAGTTATCAAAGATTTAGACACTATACTTAAATACACACACTGTGATCTACAGACTCACATTGTTAAAACCAACAGAAAACATATTTCAAGTTTATTATCAAAATTCACACAGTTTTCTCATTACATCTTCCTCTTGAGTATAAACAGCCAAATGTGAACCCTTTCCTCTGCAGTCTTCTTCAGCTTCTTCCCAGGTTTTCCGATCAGGATACTTAACATCATGAACCTCATAGCAGCTGGGCCCGGTGAGTTCCCAGCCCTCCTGACAAGCTTTACACCGTCTCTCTGAAACTACAGAGACCAACCAATAAACAACATTACTGCATTATGATACTAGTATTATTGGTTATTATTGGACCTAATTAATAGGATCTGAACATACCATTATTTGTTTTGGGGCAGTAGACATCAACGCTCCACTGAGCACAGTTGTTCCTCTGTGTCTCCAGCTGCTGGTTTACTGCAGTCAGATCGTCGTAGTCCCTCCTCAACTTCTCATTGTCTGAGCTCAGTTTGTCGTTGAGGTTTGTCAGGTGCTGAATGGCAGCCAGTAGAGTCTCGTTGTCTTTGGATAAATTCAGATGCTGCATCAGTGTCTCCAGCTGCTGGATTTCTGCCGTCAGCTTGGCGTCTTTTTCAGATATGACAGAAGTAACTACAGCGACAGGCAGAAGAGCTGGCCTTTAACACTTTGTTTCAGGGCAAGTTTATTTTCATAACACATTTCATACAAAAACCCAATTAAAGATGTGTTTTACATTATAATAAAAGACATTACAGGATGGATTCACATTTCAAATCTATCTTAAAACAATAGTCAGGTGCACCAACACTTTCTTTTTCCTGAAGTTTTCTTTTAATTCTGTTTGCATATTGAACTAACTTAAATGTGGTTACAACAAGCTGTTTTTTGATTTTCTCCATGGGCAATTTAATTCATAAGAAAACCCAAAGTGGAATTTTATTTTGGATTTTTTTGCTTTGTCGATTTTGAGACTGTGGGATTTTGGTTAATACGTTTTGTTTTACTTTTACTTTGATTATTTTTGTGTTAAATGTATGAACATTTGATTTGACCCTTGAATTGGGTGTTTGTGTTGATTTTTGCTGGGTTTAAACTTCAAGATCATTCAATGTGTATAGGGTGTATATTTTAATATGTTCATGCTTGTGTGGTTTAATGTTATATGCTAACAAAATACAACTGATTTAAAACGTTACCTAACTAAGACCTATCTTAGATGTCAGGAGAGAGCCCTGGCTGGCACCCCTTGACTAAAAGGATAAAGTCAAACTGTCACAATATGAACACTGAAACTGGGATTTCTTTCTCTGATCTCTTTGTGGTCATACTGGTGAATTAGAGATCTCTTTCTAAAGCACTTCCAAGTAAGATATATAGGGGGCAAAGTATGCAGTCCTCGTTCTGTGCAAAAATACATTCCAAACTTTACCTGAACCTAACATGAGGTTCAAGTAGTCCAAATATCTTCCAACGTCTTCAGATAAACTTTGGAATACATTTTTGCACAGGACCAGTATGAAAAGGAGGATGGATTAAACCAAGCAAGAACAGTTTCTATGTACATATGGGCATCTGACAGACTTGACAAAATGTGAACCTGTCCTTTAAATAAGGACTACCAACAACAAGCTATGACACTCACGGTAGATAAGAAGGCCCATGATGACTAACAGTATCAGCCAACACACTGCTACTGGTAGAAAAGACTGAGTGAAGAAGAGAGACCTCTGGTCTGAGAGAAAAAGAAGAACTCAGTTGAGTTAATGATGTTGATTTAACAGTCAAAGGTGATCTGAATACATTTGAAGTCCTACAGGGACAAACGGAGCTGAACTTTTAAACACTCATTTTTTTAATCTTCATCATTATCACATTTTTTAAACATTTTTTATGAATTAATCTCATGTTTAATAATATTAAATGTGGGAAATGTACCTGGAGGGGCTGCCACTTTATCCACAGTCCAGGCTGGTACATTAACATAGTTATCGTCTTCTTCTTCTTCGATTGCCTCTGAAAAATAAACATCAAACACAAATGTAGACAACATTGTGGTACATAGATACATAGAGTAGATAATGTCTTACATGCAGACACATAAACAGAATATGTTAAAGTACCAATGTCCTCCTGTGGTTTTCTGTTCATCCTGAACAAATGTTTAAAGTCCTGCTGCAGTCCTGTATGAGAGCTGTTAGGAGGCCGTCTGGTCTGCTGTGATGCTCTTTACTGGACTTCTACTTCAAGGTTGTGACTGTCATTTTTTCGTCAATTCAACAGCCAATAAGAACGTGTTGTTGTGAACAGGAAATGTAGTGTTGGGCAATACTGTCTGCAGTGTCTCTTATGATAAATATACAGTGGGGAAGTAAATCAAAAATCTACAGGCTCTAGCGGCCTAAAATAAGAATGTGTTAACACAATTGTTTAATTATATCATGGCTGTGAATTTGGTCATTTTAAAAGCATTTGGTGGTGTCATTGTGTTGTCATGCTTCAAAAGCATCATATTGAAAAATAATAATGCAACATACTGTTACTAATTTGTGGCCGCAAAATGCTAATTTGTTGCCACAAAATAGTATTTTGGAATTTAGTATTTTAACTCTGGAAACGAGACCTTGGCCTTTGGGTTGCCAGGCCGCATTTTTCTGTCCGATCCCGGCCCGCATCCGACAGAGCAGTAACTGAACCCGACCCGAGCCCGACAGGCATTAAGATATTTATGTCCGAGCCCGGCCTGGTCCGAGCCCGACACAGTTAAAATCAATTTTTTTTCTCATATGACACATGTAGGCCTACGTTTGTTTGTGTGGAAAGCACGCTTTTATTAAGCAACCGTAGGAACAACATCAGCGCACACGAGGCAAGAAGTGCACGTTAATAAGCTGTTAACATTTTCAGTGTGTTAACCTTTCTTGCTTCGTTTCAGACCGTGGTCAGAAAACCAGGGGAGACTCATTACCTCCAGGGCTGACGTTATAAAATGAATAACGTCGGGGTTAAAATCCCGTTTCTGGTGAGCAAATGAATGAACTTGGCTTCTAGTCCGGGGTTTATTTCGGACACCACACACACTGTGTACAAAACTTAAACTTATTCCACCAACTCTGCTCCAGTCGCATCTACAACACGTCTGCTTTCTCTTTCTCTATCTCTCTTCTGCTCACTTACCACACACACAGACACACACATGCACTGATCTCTCTTAATAGGTCATAGGTCTGTCACGGCGGTTGCAAACAGCCGTGGCTCGTTTGCTAGGTTTGCCAGTAACGTTAGCAGTTATCGGTGTTAGCAGTTATCGGTGTTAGCAGTTATCGGTGTTAGCATGGCGGCGTTAGCCAGGACTAGTCGGGATCACTTCACTGGCTGTCTCAATTTATTTTGCGAGTGACTAACTCGAGTACTCTATATGAGTCAATGTGAGTACACAAATGTTGAAATGACTGAAAATGCCCGATAAATTAGCCTGAAGCTTAATGCTTACCTGTTTAAAATTAAATTATCATCATCTCAGATGGTTCATAATGGATTAGAGAGTGGAACACATAATGTTTTAAATTGACATTTTAAATTTACTGACAGGAAGATGATGAAGTCACACTGTCAGCTTCTACAGTGGAAGATACAGAGGCGTATTGAGGTTAACACCTTTAAAAATAACAGTCTTACTGATGGTGTACCATGATAAAACTTTATTTCTTAAACAGACCAATGCTGGGAATTACAAGTACGAAGAAGAGAGGCCATCCACTTCTACAGCCCAACTTGGCTCTGTAAGATGTTCAGCATTAGCCCATGACTTACAATGAAATTAAGAAGGCCTGGCACTGTGAAAATGTTATGTAATGTTGTGTTTCTATAGCTCCCTGTGAAACAGCTGTACAAGGTCTACTTAGAGAATAAGATCAGAAATCTATATAGAAATCTGGAAATGGAATACATAAAGCTGCAGATAAAGAGACAGATTTCAAAATTCAACAGCTATAATAGATCAGTTAAAGGTGAGTGAGGTGGATGAGCTTACTTGTTTCAACAACATGAGAAATACTAAGTACAGCAGGCTACTGCATTTGTACTTGTAGTATATAAAGAAGACTTCATTAAAAGAAAGGCATGTTGTTTTTTAACACAGGGGAAGGTTAACACGTTGGGTTATAAGGTGGAAGATAGTTGAAGTTGTTGAAAAGCTGGTAGTAAGCAGGTTAGGTTCACAGAGTATGTTGCCATAGCAACTGACTCAGAGTTATGCTGAACTAGCTTTGTGAATCCACAGAGGCGTCATTAGGCCTGGACATCCCTGGCTACAGCCCCGTATTTGTTGCTATCACCTAGCAACCGCCTCTAAGTGAGGAAAGCTGTGAAATCTGTATTTTTGGAGGAATCATAAATCAGTCGAATACACTGATGCCATCAACACAAAGTTTAGGAGTGCTATACTAATGATTGTGTTTGAAGTTTCTGTGACGTTTCCAGTCTGTGGTTCAGACTCAAACACACAGAGCTCTGAAGCAGACCTGAGCGTCGCTTAGTGTCCACTCTCGCTTTAAAAATAGAGATGGGCAGCACGCCCTCCGTGGTCTGTGCAACTTCAAGTTTATAATGGATACGCCCTGCTGTGGGCATGCTGCGGCAGTTGTGTCTCGTTCCCTTAACTTAACTTCCCTTAACTTTGTCTCATTCAGAGACCAGAGTCTCAAACGGGGCTCTGTATCTATCAGAAGGTCTGAGATCTACCGTATCAGCAGAGCAATCACGTAATGCACAGCACACTATGGTGCAGGTAGATTATACTGTATATAGTGACTTTATTCTTGTTATAGCCTATTATCACTTTATTTTTCTCAAAATTTCCAAATCTCAGATAACACACTAACTAGATATAACTAGATAACACATTAGTTATATTTTGAATGTGCATTTTGAAGTTTTGAATATGAGCAGAAATCTTGCTCAAACACATCAGAAATATGACAGTCCAGTGGTTTATTAATTCATTAAAATTAATGAATGTATCATTGAGGTGAATAATTGTCATATGCACATTTAAGGAGGCTACTTCCCCAACAAAAGACGCAAAAGAGGAGGGAAGAGTAAATGATGCCTAGACTACATGCAGAAAAAGGTAGAAATAGGTGCATAAAAACTCACCAGAATGCAGGAAATGAAGTGTTTAATGTTTTAAAAACTTTCCGGGGGAGGACCCCCAGACCCCCCCCGCATCATAAGTCACCACACACATCTGGAAATGAAACCTTGGCCTTTGGGTTGCCAGGCCAGGTGTGATTACGCCAAATGTTGGTGCCATCTAACTAACATCTACAAACTGGGCAGCTAAAATGAGCGAACACTGGCTATTAACAAGCTGGACATGCCAATCGCCGTTTTGCATTGCACTCAGTTTATTTAAATAATGTATACTTTTAATCAGGAAATCACAAAGCCAAGTCCCGAACCTCCTCAAGTCCTAGAAACGCCCTGTTTTCCTCCTCACGTGATTAAAGCGTGCTGACATTTACAATAGAAAGAGAAAAACAACAATATGTGGCAGAATCTTTTTTCTATGTAATAGACTAAAATATTAAATTGCTTCTAGATAGAAAGATAGCATTCAACCATCAGCTGCACAAGTAAATATTGAAACCTCTCTGGAACATTCTGTTGAGAACATGTAATGCAGCGCCCTCTGTTGGCCAATCAGGAGCATCAATATAAAGTGTCACATAGAAACACACTGAGGCCAGATCTGCTTCTGTCTCGTCTTTGATTGAACATGTTACATAAACTGACATTTACAATACAAAGAGAAAAAAAAAACATTTAATCAATGTAGTGTTCTAAAATATCAATTAGCTTCTAGCATTGCATCTCTAACAAAGAAGAACAAAAAAGCAAATTTAAAGTTATTGATAATTAACAGTTTAGTGCCCCTTCAGGCCAGTCACTGTATTTTCCTAAATGCTGGTGTCAGTCAGTCAGACACACCATACCTCTATAATCTAATATCTAACTGTATGTATACATTTAATATGAGTGATTTCATAGTTTGGTATTTATAAGCCAGTTAATGTCATGCAGAGTCTGATTGCAGTGTTTAAGCAGATAAAGCCTTCATTTTGCAGATCCATCTTTGTTTCCCAGTACAGCTCACTGATCTCCATCCTACATTCTGGACAGACATTACACACTGACTGTCAGCAGGAGGAGGAGGTAGTTGTGTTCAGACGCTGAGGGAAGAACATGATGTTTAGATCAAGGCTGATAGATTTCATGATTCAAAGTGTTTAGGAATGTGTCTCTTACCTTACAGTCAGATCACTTCCATCAATCCACTTCCATCTTGTGTCATGTTTTACATTATTTAATAAAGGATATTTACACCTGAAAAAACAAATTAGATCTAATCTAAGAAATGTATAATTGGTAGGGTGCTCGGAGACTTGTACCATGTTGGGACATTAAAATCTTTTGAGGCACTTAGACAGGAATTTGACTTACCACGTAATCAACAATGGAAGTATTTTCAGTTAAGACACCTCCTGGTGCAGGTCTTCGTCTCTCCTTTGTTAGTCCCTCCAAGCGGTGACATGTTAGAGAAGGTCCTAAAATTTTTTGTCCGTGGCCATGAAGCCTCTGCTTACTACACATGTAAACTCTTAATGCAGCGAACACACTGAGACCAGATGTGCTTCTGTCTCATCTGGATTAAACATGTTACAGCATCCTGAATACGGTTGTTCCTCCTCTGTTGATTAAAGCTTGCTGACATTTACAATAAAAAAAACATGTGACAGATTTTTCATTCAATGTTGGCTGTTGGCTTATGTGTGGCAACAATATAAAGTGTCACATAGAAACAGGGCTTCCTGGATAGCTCAGTTGGTAGAGCGGACGCATTAGATAATGATTACATCCACACACATAAACATTAGAATATGTTAAAGTACAAATTTCCTCCTGTGGATTTCTGTTCATCCTGAACAAATGTTTAAAGTCCTGCTGCAGTCCTGTATGAGAGCTGTTAGGAGGCCGTCTGCTCCACTGTGATGGTCTGATTTGAGGTTGTGCCCTATTTTATTCAGTTTATGGTTGTGAATATCATTTTTTCTTTCAATCTGCTTGTCTCACACATCCTGTTCAATGATGTTGCAACTTCCTGAATTATGTTGTTCGTTCTACATTGGTGAAAATAGTTTCAATAAGCTTTATATAAGAAAAAGACAATAACAACAATGTGTCAAAGCGTTTTTATTCAACATAATAAAACATGAATTTGTTTCTATATAGATAAATAGAAAACACTTTACACGTTAATATTCCTAACATGCTGAAGCAAAAAGCTCTGAGGACATTCTGTTGAGAACAAGTGATGCAGTTCCCCCATTTTGGCCAATGAGTAGCAACAATATATGTTACATGATACATAGGAAACAGGAAACTGAGCAGTCTGTCTGTCCCTGTCATCAATCTGCTGATATACTAATTATAAGCATCACATCTCTAACAAAGCAGAACAAAAGCCCATTCAACAGGTATCAATGATAACAGTGTCCCTTCAGTCTAGTCACTGTATGTTTCACAGACTTACATTAGCATACCTATATAATCAAATATCTAAATGCAAGGGTCTGTTTTTATTCTGAGACACACAAACAGCTTTACAAAATAATTCACTGTAAATATTTCTTTTCTCTTTTTCTATGAAAATAAAACCCCTGATCCTTTTTATACAAAAAAATACAAAACATTGAAATTGTGAAGTAGACGACTTTACAGTTTGATATTTATAAGCCAGTTGATATTATCATGCAGAGTCTGACTTCAGTGTTTAAACAGATAAAGCCTTCATTTCGCAGATCCATCTTTGTTTCTCAGCACAGTTCACTGATATCCATTCATCCTCCTGGACAGACATTACACACTGACCGTCAATAGGAGGAGGAGGTAGTTGTTGTTGTGCAAAAAATGGTAATAATCTGGCAGCTGGGACGCCAAAGAAATGCTGTAAAATAACTTTCTTGTAAAGAGTTATTTTCGATAATAAAAATATAGTTTGTAGCTTTAATTTGACATGAAATATTGTGTCCATTTTGCTTATAAATATTTATTAAAGGATATTTACACCTGTAAAAACAAATGTTATCTAATCTAAGAAATGTATAACTTGAATTTAACAGTTTACCATATAACATAAAATAATAATATTTCGGAACTTAAAATAAATGTGAAATGGTCTTCTTCTGTGAAAAATTTTTTTTTTTTTCAAAATGGCAATTATTATTTACAGTTACAGGTTTTTAATGTTCTTTCACCATGTTGTGTTTTTGTAATGTTTTAATGTTTATGTTTCCTTTCTTTCAGTTTCAGTTTTTTACAGTGTACTGACTCAGTGTGTTCAGATACAGAAAATACATTTCAATGTAATAATTGTTTCATAAAAATGTCCACAGTTTTCTCATTACCTTTTCCACTTGACTATGTACAACAACCAGATCTGAACCCTTTCCTCTGCAGTCTTCTCGAGCTTCTTCCCAGGTTTTCTGATCAGGAGGATGAGCATCATGATACACATAGCAGTTAGACCTGTTGAGTATCCAGCCAGTCTGACAAGCTTTACACTGTCTCACTGAAATAACAGAGACCAACCAATAAACAACAATACTCCAATATGATATAAATATTATTATTGATTATTTTTCAACCTGTTACTTGTTTTGGGGCAGTAGGCATCAATGCTCCACTGAGCTCAACTGACGTTGAGCTCATTCCAGTTTTTCTCCATGTCTTGTATTCGTTTTGTAAAGTTCTTCCTCTGTGTCTCCAGCTGCAGGTTTCGTGTTGTCAGGTTCTGGACGTCTGCAGTCAGGTTTGTGATCTTGCTTTCTAAGACAGTATAGTTTTGTGTCAGGTTGCCCAACTGGACTGTCAGACTGTTGTTGTCCCTCCTTAACTTCTCATTGTCTAAGCTGAGTTTGTTGTTGAGGTTTGTCAGGTTATGATTGGCAGCCATCAGCCCAATTGCATCACTCTGATGACTTAGTGTATCAACTGCAAAATGAAAATTAGCTTCTTAATTGTAGTGATAATGCAATTTTCGTTATATTAGTCATGCAACTTGTTTACATTATGATATTAGGCATCCATCCATTAGTGTTTCAAATCTATCTTATAAACAGTTAGGTGTTTATGTGAACATTGAAACTGTTTTCTTGCTCTGATCATTCCTCCTGTTCATTCTGGTGAATAAGAAATCCCTTTCTAATGCACTTCCAATGTAAGAGATAGAGGACAGAGTCCACAGTGCTACTTTAGAATAAGTCTGTCAAAATAAGTTGTTATCATTAAATGTCCTCTTTGTGTTTCTATCACTCTGCTGCAGAAATCTTGTCTGGGAAAACACAGTGAACTTTGTACAAAAAAGTTTGTAACTTTAGATGAAACACACTTGATTTCTCTAACTCAGACTGCTGAAGCCTCATGTTAGCTTCTGATAAACATTTGAATACATCTTTACACAGAGCAAGTATGAAAAGGAGAAGTATTACAGAAAGAAAACTGTTTCTATGTACATATGGGCAATGTGAACCTGTCCTTTAAATAAGGACTACCAATAACAAGCTAAAACAGTGGTACTCACAGTGGATACGAAGGCCCATGATGACTCACAGTCAGTGTTGGGAGTAACGGCGTTTAAGTATAACGGCATTACTAACAGCGTTATTTTTTGAGTAACAGAGTAATTTAATTAATTACTTTTCCCATCATTGCAACGCCGTTATCGTTACTGAGAATGTAAAGTGGTGCGTTACTACAATTTGGTTGAATGAAGCGCGAGCTGTCAGGCTTTGTCTCCACATCAGCTGCCTGGAGAGAGCATCATCGCAAATGCGATGATGATTGGTTGGGTTGGCCGATGCCCTGCTCACGCTGTCTCATTGCACGCTCTGACTACTACTAAACACAAGACAGCGACAATGGCAACGAGCCAGGGAAATTCAAAGGTATAGCGTTCTCGAACTCATTGAAATTAAAGGCAAGAATGTTTATGTAACATGCACGCTATGTCCAGAAGAAATACTTATATATTTTTTAATTTTGTATGTGTTTTTATTTCTATGCATATCATATGGCAGGCTGCAATCTATTGAGTTCAAATAAATACCAAATGTTCTAAATTACTGTATATAGTGTTTTTATTCTTCAATCAATTGATATACACACCTTTGACGTTAAAGATGTTATAGAATGTAATAGAGTAATAGAACATAAAAAATGTACAGTTACTTTGCTGAGTAACTAATTACTTTTACATTGTGGTAACTGAGTTACTAACTCAATTACTTTTTGGGAGAAGTAATTTGTAACTGTAACTAATTACTTTTTTAAAGTAAGATGACCAACACTGGCTAAGACAGTGGTACTCAAAGTGGATACGAAGGCCCATGATGACTAACAGTATCAGCCAACACACTGCTATCAGTGGAAAAGACTGAGTGAAGAAGAGAGACCTCTGGTCTGAGAGAAAAAGAAGAACTCAGTTGAGTTAATGATGTTGATTTAACAGTCAAAGGTGATCTGAATACATTTGAAGTCCTACAGGGAAAAAAAGAAGCTGAGCATTTAAATACTCATATTTTCATCATTATCACATTTTTTTAACATAATGACTGATGAATAAATCTTGTTTGTTTAACTTTTGTTTTATAATGTTTAACAATATTAAATGTGTGAAATGTACCTGGAGGGGCTGCCACTTTATCCACAGTCCAGGCTGCTGCATTAACATAGTCATCTTCTTCTTCATCGATTTCCTCTGAAAGATTAACATAAAAAAAAAATGTAACCAACATTGTGGTACATAAATACATATAGTAGTTTTAAATACGGACACATAAACATGATAAGTACCAATTTCCTCCTGTGGATTTCTGTTCATCCTGAACAAATGTTTAAAGTCCTGCTGCAGTCCTGTATGAGAGCTGTTAGGAGGCTGTCTGCTCTGCTGTGATGCTCTTTACTGGACTTCTGCTTCAGAAGGCTGTAAGGGAAATGATAAAGTTTACAGTGTACTAATTTATATTTCTCAGAAAAGTGTGTGGTTTTTAGTTCTGCTTTGTAGTTGTGAAAGAGTTGATGTTTGGTCTCAAGTCTTTTCCTTCTATGGTGTTAACCCACACTGTGTGTCTGCAGCATCTTCCCCCAAGCAACAATGATGAATCAATAAATCAGTAATAGTTCACATAGAAGTTCATTGTTCATCATACTGAGAACAAACATCCATCTCTCCTCCCCTGTACCTGCTTATGTCTGTTAACAGGAGCATATCCCAGCATGCACTGCGTAAAAGACAGAAACAGATTGACCTGCCCGTGTTTGGACTGTGGGAGGAAACCCATGTGAACATGAAGGAACATGTAAACTCTAAATGCAGCGAACACACTGAGACCAGATCTGCTTCTGTCTCATCTGGATTAAACATGTTACAGCATGCTGAATATGGTTGTTCCTTCTCTGTTGATTAAAGCGTGCTGACATTTCCAATAATAATAATTAAAAAAAACATGACAACAATATAAAATGTCACATAGAAACAGGAAACAAAAGCATTGCATCTCTAAGATTGAAAAATAAAATCACATTTAAAGTTATTCACATAACGGTTTAGTGCCCCTTCTATGGCGTTATATATGTGTCACATTCCTGAGCGAGTAATTGTATGTTTTGAGCGCAGAGAACTATATTTTGCAAGCACATTACATTACATTTTGAACAGAAATTAACACTCTAAATTATTTAGTTTGAGTAAACAAAAACCTATTTCGAGCACAATAAATGTATTTGCATGTCTTTCTCTGCTCGCAGGTAAAAGCTGCTGCGCTCTGGTCCTGTCTCCCTCGCTCTCAACCTCTTTTCTCTGCGCGCTCAACTCTAGACACGCTCGCTCAGATTTTCACAGCGTTACAAGTGTGCCACAAAACCAACCAATCGCAGAATCAAAAGGTCAATTCTGATTGGCTGTTCACCTCCAATTAGATCGCAAGTAGCAGGAAAGACATATCTACAGGGAAACAGTCTTTGACACAACACCTGCAGTGATTCCCCAGCAAGGGGTATCTCTGCTGTAGCTAGTGGGTACTTGGAAAGATTGTGGAGCAGCTTAACTAATCAAAATAATTTAATTATGATTGATTTAAAACAATATATCAGCTGAAACAGCTCAACACATATGTTTAAACATATAGCGAAGTAATCAATGGTAGAAATAAAAAGCTAAAAGTGGCCTACTGACTTACCTAACAGTTTAAATGATTAGTTAAAAGTAATGTATGACTTTTGAAACATTAACCACACTTCAAGTAAAAGGCCAAGCTAGTTCAATTGCATGAAAATGTAAGAATATTCACTTTAATAGGATAGTGTGAACACATTGGGAATTGACGGGGTGGGTATGTGAGTTAATATGACAGGGATGTGGGGGAACCTCAGACCAGAAGGGTTGGAAAGCACTGATCCACAGTATTTTATATTATTGACCGACCGGTTTATTACAGACATGCCTTAATAGTTGTGTTAATCACAACACCGTTTTTTGAATTACATATCTCCGTGTGTGACTAACATCATCCTTCACAAGAAATCTAACATTAGCTAGCCCAGCATGGATACAGTCTATGCATCCAACATATTCATCTGAACAAACCTAAAATGTCACAATACAGCCACTTAAAAGAAGTTTGTAATACTGGTTACATCGATGTGGTGTTTTATTAACCTTAATTCTGTAAGGTTGGTTCAATTGACTTGCAAAGTAGCTATCCGTTGCTAACGTTAGCTAGCTAGCTTATTTATGTCAAAAAGCAGTAGCTAAAGAACGTTACTGCCAAGATATGATTTAATTTTAAGACAGATGACAACACTTGACGAGTCTTATAACACCTCTCTGGTCTCTCGTGAAATCATATCTTGGCAGTAGTTAGCTAACGTTTCTGCTTTTTGAGATAAATTAGCATTAGCAACGGATAGCTCATTCGCAAGCTAATATAGCAACATAATTCAGGTTAATAAAATACGGTAATGTAACCAAAGTATTAAAAACTACTTACATGTGGCTATAGTGTGACAGGCCTACTGCTGTTCAGTCTCGCATTGCGAGACCTAACTTAGCTAGTTACAGTGCTGCGAGGCCTGTTCAGATGACATGTCGGCTGCTGTGTGTGAGCTAGCTAGATTGCTTGTGAAGGATGAGTCAAACATAAGGAGATATGAGTCAAACAAAACAACGGCATTATAGTACACACAAATATTAAGACATTTCTGTGATATAGCTATGTCAATAATACAAAATACTGACCGAAATGTGTTTTAATCCAGTAACATTAGTCGAACAGCTCCACTGTAGACGGTATTTGCCGTACCAACAAGTGTTGACTGAAAAAGACGGTTCCTCTTAGATTTTTGTATCCTGATATTGCAATCTAATTGGAGACGAACAGCCAATCAGAATTGACCTTTTGATTCTGCGATTGGTTGGTTTTGTGGCACACTTGTAACGCTATGAAAATCTGAGCGACCAGGGCTAGGTCTATGCAATTTTTACATTTAAATAAATCAGCAGAAGTGAAAAAAGTAAAAAAATGTTCTACTTAAGTAAAAGTACTGTTACTTTGTTGTTTACTCAAGTACAAGTAAAATTACTAGTAAAAGTAGCTAATTTAAAATGTAGAGTTACATAGTTACTTTTTAACCTCCAAAAATCACATTTATATTGATTTTATATTTATACTAATTATAGCCCTGTTTGTTTGACAGATATTGTATTAAATCGGAGTCTTTTGCGATTTGATAAGGGAAAGCCAAATCATGGTTTCGATTTTAGTTTGTTTGACAGATATTTGCCAAAGCAATGGCGCAAAACAACGTTAGAGACCTTTTATGTGAAAATGAGAAATTTTGAAAATGTTTTCGCTTCATTATTATTATTATTATTAGACTATGATGGTTGTCTTGTTGTGTAGACTCATTTTTGATGAATGAGAGCGGTCAGCGCTAATCTCCTGTGACCACTTCATAATAAAAGTCGACTTGTGTTTCGCCACAAGTCCCTGCTGAGCACACCACCTCAGAAAACCCCCGTATCGTTCCAAACTGTGAACCCAATGCAGCTGCTATATCCCCACAAGACATCCCATTCTTTCGGTTTTCTAATATAAAACTAGCATATTCGTCTAAAAACATTTTTACGTCCGTATCATTCTAACTGTCCATGGTCTCATTGATGTCCAAATGATTTCCGGGTATGCAGCCGCTTACTACCTACGATCGCTTCCGGGTCACGAAAAAAAATGAATGAGGAATAAGATTTATACACACAATTTAATTTTCGAGTTCCATCTACAAACATATCAAAGAAAATCGGATAACGAGATAGTTTTTCGTTTTCCGTTTTTTAATATCAAAACAAAAAAACGGATAATGGGTTGTTTTCCGTTTTTTGTTTTCCTATTTACTAATGGTAATTGGGAAACTGGCCGTTTTTCGTTTTTGTTTTTTTCCTTTCAAAACGAAAATCCGTTGACTGCCAAGTACACGGACCAGATATGCTAGTGTAGCATTGCTGTGTGTGATATCAACAAATATGGCATTACTATTTTGAGTATTGAGTATTGCTCAACTGGATTGTCAGATTGTTGTTGTCCCTCAAGTTTTCATTGGCTAAAATGAGATTGTTGTTTAGGTTTTTCAGGTTGGGATTGGCAGCCATCAGCTCACTTTTATGACTTAATGTAGCAACTGCAAATTGAAATGAAAATTAGCTTCTTAATCATAGTGATAACGCAATTTTGGATTTGTAATTTTGCCACTTTTGGAAGCTATTTCCTGCCTGTCTCACCTTTTAGAATAGTTCAACAAATCCATTGAAAACACTCAAACCAACCGCTGTATGTGGTGTGGACGGTTATGTGGGATTGACTCCAAAGCTACAGTGGCCATCTTTGTTGTTATGAAGGAACAAGTCACCCAGTGCTACAGTGCGGCTCACTGTGTCAGAGAGCTCCATTACAAAAGATAGATGTGACTTTGATACACACACTGTATATTTGTTGGACACATCCATTGTTGGTTTGGGTCTGATCATGGGATTGGAAGAAAAAACATACATCATCACTTGACTTAGGGCGTTATCACACCTATAGTTCGGTGGACTCGGTGCGATTCGTGGCTGAAGTTGCAACAGTGTTGCATTTTTCATTTGGTTCGGTTTGCTTTCACACTGCACTTTGTCAAACGTACCAACCACTGTAAACACACGTCACGCAATTGAGACGGTCGGTTGTTTATTGGACAGAATATCCAAAACTCGCCGACACTTCTGGTCCCAGAAATAATGGAGCAACACCACGTTTATAATGACTCAGGTTTTCTGGTTCTGCTTTAGAGTTTGTAATATTTCAGAAGAAGGTGAACAATGAGCAGCTGATAAACAGCAAGTGAAGGAGAGAGATGATTTTTTATTATTGTCATTTTTTTTTAAATGTACCTTTATTTAACCAGGAAGAGACTCATTGAGATTAAACATCTCTTTTTCAAGAGTGTCCTGGCCAAGACAGGAAGCAGTACAACCACACATACATACAAACAAAATACTAAAAACATAAAGCAAGTGAAACAGCAAATCCCTCAAAGTCAACCACAATCCTAAACACATCAGGCAAAACATCTGCAGCCAGATGTGGCTGCCTCCAAGTCAATCAACATCCTCTTAAAAGTGACCAATGAGACCAGCTCATTAAGTGTCATGGATTTCTGTAACTTGTTCCATGCAGAGGGAGCAGCAAACTTAAAGGACTTTTTCCCCAGCTCAGTTCTAACCTTTGGAACAGACAGAAGGAAAAGATCCTGGAAATGAAGATTGTAAGTCCCATTACTATTTACACTGATATAGGTCAGAAGGTAGGATAGAAGTAGACCTAAAATAGCCTTGTATATGAAGACATGCCAGTGTTGAAGTCTCTGTGTTGATAGAGAAGGCCATCCAATACATTCATACAGTTCGCAATGGTGAGTGAGGGCTTTAAAACCAGTGATGAACCTCAGAGATCCATGGTATACAGTGTCCAGTGCTCGTAAACTTTGAGACAAAGCATGCATGTATAAAACATCACCATAGTCAAGTTTAGACATAAAAGTGGCAGCTGGTTGCCTCTTTCTAGAGTTGAATGAAGGCAGGATTTTATTCTGAAATACAACCCTAATTTAAGTTTTAATCTTTTTGCTAGCTGCTGAATATGAAGGGTAAAAGAAAGATTAATCTGTTAAAATACCACGATATCTGTACTTAGAAACACATTCGATCTTCGTACCCTGGAAAGTGAGGATTGAAGGCAGATTTGATTTGGATTTCAAATTTGAAAAAAGTATGACTTTTGTTTATTCAGCATTTAAAACAAGTTTTAAATCGGAGAGGGCCTTGTCTGCGGTGGGTGCTAATGATGTCACCCAGGCGACCAGCCATGTGTGCTCAGAACAGCTTATGGATCTGAAAGTTATCGTCACTTAAATCATATATAAGTCTGTACATTGTGTGTAAGGTTGAATTTGCAGGCTAGTAAATGCTTTGATGAATCCCCAAACAGGCCAGCCGCTGATGCTGCAGACGTCTGTTGTTTGTGTTCTTGTCGAGCAAAACTCCTGCTGTGAATAAAAAAAGGATTTATTGACAAGAAGTAATAATAGCTAAATCGAGTACAATGCATCTCTTCTTCTCATGTGATAATAATGTTGTATGTAGCAAATATGTTGTAAACTAAACTCATGCGTCTCTCATGACTTCAGATGAACATAGTCACCATATCATTTTCAGAACTCAGTTGATGAAGATTTTTTGAGACTTTAGGGGCTCTGTGCTTTTGTCCTATAATGTAGTATGTTTCATAAGTCACAAAAAAAAATGAACACATAGAACTGTCAGCTAAAACCACAGATGTTGAAATTGTCTCACACTTAGCGGATCCTAGACAAAAAGGGGAAACTCTGTCTTTTAAGCGGAAATACTTAAAACACTTTAAAACCATCTGAGGTCTAAGCCATTTTTTCTTTGGTTCGCCTGGTCTCCTTGTGTAATAATGCTTGTATAACCTCAACCCTGTTATGCACAATCAAGTTATTGACATTATTTATTTCAGGAGAACCTGGGCTATCAAGATATGCATGCTGCAGGGATGCCACATGTCAATTGTGATATGACAATAGAGACAAAAGAAAAGACTAAAAGGAAATGAAATCTCAAAAATGTATTGAAATCATACAAAGGAACATCACACTCATTTCAGCATCCAGGCTTCATTCTTCCGTCTCTTTATCTGTCTGCCTCTGCTGATCCTCTGCCTTCCAATAGACACACACACACACACACACACAGTAAATAAGGCCCTCCTGTAAGGCCTCTCTATTGGCTGAGCAAACTTGTTCCCCCAAATGACTTGATGTGATTGGTCGAGCCAGCTGTCAGTCAAGAAAATAGCACCCAGCTAATGCAAATACATCGGTTTCTGTTACAAAAAGATGACCAAATAGAGTAAATAACAATTGTGGATTTATCGCTCTGGAATGATTGTGCAAAATCTCCAAAAAGTCACTGTCTTCCCGACCAGATTTCTAAACTTCTGGAAGGGCTACAAAGCCACCCAAGGAATCTAGCTGTAGCTAACGAGGTAAAGCTAAAAAATAAAATGATGGGTCCAAAAGTCACGAAGCAAACGGAATATATGCAAGTTGATTTTTGGATTCATAATTATTTATTTATGTTACAAAGACACTGTAATTCCATGATGGATTAAAAAAGTTTCTGGATGGCCTACAATTGTCAGAGCACCACGTTGAAACAACGCATTTCTCTACTTCTTCGAATTGTGTGGTTTTTCTTGGATTTTTTAATAAGACATCTATCATATTAGACAAAAACTAGAAATATATTCTTCATTAGACAGTAAACAAACATAGTTATACCCTAATTACACAACATGCACCTAAAGTATTGCCGTATCAGAAACCACATGTAATGCCGTAGGACTATTGGAGTTGTCAGTGTTGACGGCATAATAGGCTATAGAATATTTCGTTCTGTATTGACAGGTGCATTATTAGAAAATCAATTTTTTTTTAAATTACATTTTTATATCTGCATTTATATCAAAAGCTAGAGACTTTCAAACATCAACATGTCATTTATTAGTATGTATTCATGTCTAAATGACATATAAACATCTTTTCCTATTCTATTTTGCCTGGAAAGGCTTCCAACACGCTTGCGTGTCGCCTGAAAAATAGGTGTCGGTTCTATTTCTAGCAGGCACGCGTTTTCGAGCCGTGCCTGAGACGTGCGTGTCACGCAGGCAGTGTGTAAGCTCTAACCTGTTAACATGGGAGCCAAAATATAACCGACACGCCACGCAGCTGACACGCTCGCGCCACGCACCCAGTGTGTAACCGGCCTAAGCCTCCTCAGCCGGTACATAGCCTCTCCACTGCCAAGATCTCGTACACGCCTCCCCGTGGCACACATGGTAACTGGTCCCTTGTGGCTCCAGGCTAAGTTGTACGTGATCTCAGAGCAGCAGTGGGCCCCAGAGACGTGGCATGCAGGCCCATCGGTGAGTGGAAACGCCCTGATGCCCGTCACCCACTGTCCCAGTTATGGGTAAATAGCCCCAGCTATGGGTAAATAGCCCCAGTTATGGGTAAATAGCCCCAGCTATGGGTAAATAGCCCCAGCTATGGGTAAATAGCCCCAGTTATGGGTAAATAGCCCCAGCTATGGGTAAATAGTGAAGACTCCAACGGCGGCGCAAGCAGAAGATGGTGGTGTGCATGGACGTCGTTAGGCCTATTTTCGTTAGGGGGGCTGAAGCTAGCCCAAAATGTTCCTAAGCCCCCCTAAATAATAATAAGAACAACAATAACAATTAAATTTATCCTCATTGATATTTAGACGCAACAAATTATATATATCCAGCTACAAAAAAAATAGCCGAAAAGTCCAAAGTTAGACAGAAGTACAGAGATTCGGCGAAAAGTTAGGACAACTCCAAGGGCCCATGACTGACAGGGGCCCCAAAAAATAGGTAAAAACTAATATGCAATTATTAAACCATCATCATTCAGTATATATATCAAATATAATAATATAATTATTGATCTCTTTGTTTGTACTTGTTTTTGGCAGTAAAAGTTAAATATCCCCATTGACCAAAAAGTAAAAATCCATATTGACCGACCACCCTCCTGTATCTGCATGAAATGGTTTGGTCCTGCCTTAGCGTACTCAGTCTACTGCAGTCAGTAGATGCGCCAGAACTACAGTGACCACAATGTTGCCAAGTAACGTTAAATCAAAATCTGGTTTTCAGAAAAGGAAAGAGAGAAAAGAGAGAGAGGAAAGACAAAGAAAAGGGTGTCACACTGTAACCCAGTTTTTCACCAAAAAAGGTGGGTAGCCTCTAGTCTGTGAGTGGTATTAACCTGTTGTTAATGTCCATAGTGAATGTCCATAGTGAAATAAGCTAGCTACCTATAGACTAGTGTTAGCCTACATTTAATCACCATTTAATCAGTGCAGGGAAACGTTTAGCAAGTTATTCATATATAAATCATTATCCCTGCCCCTTTTAGCAGACTTAACAACAGATGAGTCAGCAGCACCCCAGTCTCCCCCTAACAGCCCCTCCCTGTCCCAGTGAAGAAGGTGAGCAACATTGTGTTCAATGACATGCCTGTTAGCATCATTGCAGGGAGTCCGTGGGGATTTCTCTATCTCTCCTGCTCTTTTTACCATTACAAAAAATAAAATGAAATATTTATTAATGACAGAAAATCAAACACATTAATAACAATTAATTAATTAATTAATCTGTTTTGTTGCACTATAATAACCCTGGTGTGGAAATTCCATTTTACATGTCCACTTTATTTTCTTGTTGGCATATATGTGCAGCTAAGCTAAAAAATCTGCTGTTGTCATTGTTTTGAGAGGATGATGTTAATTTATTTTGATTGAAAAGTTTAAGTTTGTCCGTTTTTTTTTTAATATTTCATTAATAATTATGATAATAATAATTTTGTTAAGAGAATTTTCCATTTTGTCAAATTTTACAATAACAATACATTGAGACTGTAAAAGATGGCCTTCAGCACATTATGGTTGCTTTTAATCTTGCATCAAATAGTGAACTACATACTAGACTTGCATGCATGTACAAATCACCAGCATAAATATTGTGCTAGTACTAGTATTGAACTACAAGAAGCAAGACAGTTGCATGCCTTTAATTAGAATTATGTAAAGCTTTTGATGGGACAGTTAGGTCCTAGAGATGTGGTGACAACAGCTGTGCAGAGGGGGCCCAATTTGATTTTTTGTCATGGAGCCCAAAATTCCTGGCGGCGCCCCTGCACCGCACCGTCTCGTTGCATTGGTGTGAACTAGCAGCTTTCAGAGCGTTGCAGACCGGAGCGTTGCGAGTAACTGGGGGATTCATCTCGTCTCGTCGCTACTCTTTGGTCTGAACTCGCTATGCACCCTCCCCCCCCACACATACACACACCGATACATGCTAATAGAATGATTACACCTAGTGTGTGTGATACAGAGTGAAACTGTAAGTTGTTTTAATGACCTGCTTACCTTTAGCTACGTTTTCTTGAGGTAAAGGAAAGGGGATATTTTGGTTTGCTATGGAAAACTAAAGTCTAGCTAGAGAGAACGAGGGAAATACAAGAAATGGTTAACTTAGCAAGCTAATCACAACTCTTTATTCATTGCCAATAATATAGCCTATCTCTATAGTAGGCATATTCTAAAACAATATCAATCCCCATAGAATGTTGTTGTCACTGAAATCTAAATGTCATAGGGTCCCTGTTAATGCTATTGTACCGTTATGTCCTTCAATTCATGGAGCAGATGAGATGGATATTGGAAGATATTTCAGCAGAGAGAAAGAGAAGCAGGAGATTGGCAGAGCAGTTGATCCTGATTGAGGTCAGTAATGGTCTATAGGTCTAAGGATTGTTTTGTAACAATAAGCATTTGTTGGCAGGCCTAGGCACTATGCATAGCCTAAACTAAATTATTTCATTATATTTATTATATTTGCTAGCTATATTCTAACCAATTTAACTTTCTTCATTCATTGGCTTTGATAAATTAAATACATATGTAGATGTTGCCAAAGGCTAGGCTAAAGATGATCACATGCCCACAGATACACATGTGAAAATAAAATGAAAGCAATCCTACATACAGTACATACAGTATATAAAGTAATCATTACTCCAAATCTTTTATTCCTTCTGCCATCAGGTTATTGTATTTAGACAGTAGCCACTTTAAATAGGATCTAGTATTATGCCTATTTTTTTCTTTTCTATTTGTCATATTTGTTTAACTTACCAACTTATTAGCTGTCTGGCCTCTCTTTGTCAGTTTTTGGACATTTTGGATGTTGTTTCATGTGACCAATTTGCATTTCGAAATTAGCATCAGCGTTTTGTTTTATCTTAAAGGATAAGACAGAAGGAACAGAGTAGAAATGGAAGAAAAGGATATGTCTGTCACTTTTGACTTGTTAACATCTTGGTTTCTTGACTGGTGGTTGACATAAGTGTAGCTCTAATACAGTAACAAAAGATGTGAGTGCAAAGATTTTGCAAATGCAAGTTACAAATACCCTGGGGGCTAAGCCCCCCCTGTCTTTCAATCCTAGTGACGTCCCTGGTGGTGTGAGAACCACCACCAAGACTGGGAAGGCAGAAGAAGGCAACTCGGGGACAGTGGCTAGGGGAGCAAACCCCAAAGACAAACCTGCACCTGGGGACAGGCACAGGCGGACTCCAACTGACAGGACCACCGGCAGCCCCCTGCAACTCCTGCCAGACGAAGGTCGTCATGGGTCCCCTCATGCCACTGGAGGTCCATCTGGTAGGAGTGAAGATGGTGGGAATGAGGTCTGCGCACCCACACCCTCACCTTAATCCTCACCTATGTGCAAGCTTCTTGCCGCCACCCCTCAAAAAGGTCCTGTGGCGATGTGAGAAAACTGAAACTAGTCCTCACAACTATATAATAACTACTGGATACACACAAACACTAGCTACACAGATAATCTTTTAAAATAAATGCATCAAAATGATGTCATGTTTGTTGGTGGATGCGGCCCTGGGCCTGGTCATGTGTACTGTGGTTGGTCTTGTTATCTTGCAGGTGTGGCAGAGGCGATAATGAGATGACTGTGATCACCTGGCCGGTCCCCCCCAGACTACTTAACCCCGCCTGCCCCGAGACCAGGCCGCCGCATTCTCCCGACTGCGCACCAACATGTTTTCTCTCTGTTTGAGTTTTCCCTTTGTTGACCTCTGACAACATGCACCTCACATTCTCCACTACATCCATACACCTTCATTCATCACTGATACCGACAATCACACCTCATGGTTCTCTTGTTTGCATCATTATTTAATAAATGTCACTTTATTATTGTTACGTTACTGTGCATCTCCCTCTTTGGTTGTGGCCTGTGAGCTGGTCCTAACGAGTTGGGGGCTCGTTTGCCGTGAGTATAACACCAGGACCTTGTTTGTGGTTTTCTTTAGTTAATCCTAGTTAGTTGCTGTTGAGGCAATTTGGTTTAGTTGAGCTAGTCTAGTGTTGTTTAAATGTTAAGCTGCACTACAGTCATGTGGAATATAGGTTGATGTATAAATCTGCATCCTAAACCCCCAAAATATAAGTTGGCTCAAATTATTTTATATGTTATATGTAATATACTAAATATAGGTGTTTGTCTTTTGGTACATGTTGGTCATCCAAAGAAAATAATTAAATCAACAACACGGGAGCATTTCTTTCAGGGCATTTTGCAGATTTACTACGAGTCTCATGCAGCTTTAGACTTTAAGACCAAACAGGTTTATTTAGTGTCACAGAGCCTTCCAAACACAGCTGCTATTCAGTTTTATGAAGAAGAAATGCTTTAGAATATACACTGGTTATTGTCAAATCAGCTACAAACTTTGGTAAATATCAATTATCAGTTTACTTTTTTGTTTTAGGAATAATCAATAAATCCTATGATTTTAATAGATGTACTTTTGGTTTAATGATCTACCTGAGCCCCGCCTCTTCCTCCGACACAGAAAGCAGAAGGGATGACAGAGATCGACAAAAATGTTGGTAACATTCATTTGTATGTCAAAATGAATACATCTTTATTTTTAATTATACAAATTATCAATTGCAATATATTGCGTCACCAAAAGCTAAGTAGCTCATTTCCATATATCGTGCGATAAGTCCATGTATCGCAACAGGCCTACTCGTGAGAGCAGTAGCTGGCTTTTTAACTGCCGAATAAAATAGCAGCGACAGCGGCATCGACGGGTTTCTGTGCTTTGGTGGCCGCCATGCTGTAACGTAACGCCACCGAAACGGCGACCCTCTGTAAACGTAATGATTTCAAGCACGGCAGTTTGTAAAATGTTGTATTATGCTGTTCTACTAAAATCAAAACTAATCAAAGGGCAGAATGCTCTTACAAATCAGGAGGGGGCGATTTGACTTTAGGCTAACGTAATAGACACGTTGTTGTTGATGCTGATTCGCCTTTAGCATAACATTACATTTATTACAAATTTAACTTGAAATTAAACTTCACCTGGGGAAACTGACTTCACCTTCAGGAGGCCGCGCAGCTCAGTCGCTCCAGTCCTTGCCGGGATGCAGGGCCACCGCCCCGCAGCAGACTCGCTGTGTGCGAGCCAGACTGTGCGAACGCAACTCTGCACGTTTGATGCAGGGACGTAGCTAAGTATTTGAGGGGCAGGAGGCTAAGATTACATCTACAATTATTATTTATTATCAATTAATATAAATTGTTTGTTTCAATGTTTTAAATAGCTTGTGGACATAGTGGCAGTTTGTTTTTATAAGCACAGTTTTTTGAACACCAAAGTTAGGGGAGCAGCTGGGGGGACAAGGCCCTACAGTGGGGGGTCAGCTGCCCCCCCTTGCCCCCCACTGTAGATTCGCCCCTGGATTGAAGCGTGCTGACATTTACAATAGAAAGAGAAAAACAACAATATGTGGCAGAATCTTTTTCAATGTAATAGACAAAAATATGAAATTGCTTCTAGATAGAAAGATAGCATTCAACCGTCAGCTGTACAAGTAAATATTGAAACCTCTCTGGAACATTCTGTTGAGAACAAATGATGCAGCGCCCTCTGTTGGCCAATCAGGAGCATTGATATATAGTGTCACATAGAAACACACTGAGGCCAGATCTGCTTCTGTCTCATCTTTTATTAAACATGTTACATAAACTGACATTTACTACTAATAGAAATAGAAAAACAACATCTTTGTTTCTCAGCACAGCTCACTGATCTCCATCCTACCTCCTGTTGTGGAAAATCTCTTTGGTGTTCAGTGACGAAGCTGGAAATTAAGATTGTCTGACACACTGGAGTTATCTAAGTTATTTTCTTTATTCTCTTGCAAGTAGAATGAGACAGTTTAACAGAGTGAAAAGGCAGTCTGTGAAATTGTGTCAGCGAGACAAAGTCAACTCAGGGTTTTTATGGGTGAGCATGCAGAGGGAGGGACTGTATTCTTGTCGACTCAGCAATTCTGTACACTGATTCTGCTCTTTTTACTGCTGAGTCTGAGCTGCTTCAGAAAAGACTGCTTCAAGCTATTGCTCTCTGCCAGGTGCTGCCTAGTACGGTGCTGCCTAGTACGGCGGCGCTAGAAGAGAGGGAGGAGCCTCAGTGCTACGGAGGAGGGGAGAAGCCATGATTGCCTTTTAAGATATTAGAGCACTTATAATGGATCCCTTTAACTGATATATATAGAAAACAGAGCAAATATCGTATAGTATAAAAGCAAATACATATAAAGTGATGAAAATATAAAAACCATGCAGTAATGGATAATATATGAAAGAAAAATCACACATCAGTATGACAGATAAAAACTTTCCACTACACTCCTCCTGTGGATTTCTGTTCATCCTGAACAAATGTTTAAAGTCCTGCTGCAGTCCTGTATGAGAGCTGTTATGAGGCCGTCTGGTCTGCTGTGATGCTCTTTACTGGACTTCTGCCTCGAGGTTGTGACGCTTTTTCCAAATGAACAGGTTAAACAACCTTGTTGTTGTGAAGGGGAAGTAAAGGGGGTGCACAGTGTCTATTTTGGTACGACCACAGGGGGAACAAAGTCAGAAAAGTTAAATTCTAGTGGCCTAAAAAACATATATGTTAATTCATGTTTGATCATGTCACGGCAGACGTGTTGACAATCAGTGACTGGATGTGCCAACATTTCTTACAACTAAACAAAGGTAAGACTGAGATAATTATCTTTGGTGCCAAAAGAGAAAATAAAGGCACATCTTAATTCCCTCTTTTAGAAACCTAAGAACCAATCAGAAATCTTGGTGTCATTATTGATTTCAATTTTAAAGGCCCCACATTGTAAAAAGTGAGATTTCCATGTCAGAAAAAACGGGAGAATCCTCTTTGTAGAATACATAATATAATGATTTCCTGATAAATTAGACTTCCTGTCCCCCTCTGGAGCTCTGTTGGTGCAGATGTTGACAGTGAGACTGAATAATGAGGCCCAAATGCAGCGAACACACTGAGGCCAGATCTGCTTCTGTTTCATCTGGATTAAACATGTTACAGCATGCTGAATACGGTTGTTCCTCCTCACTTTATTAAAGCGGGCTGACATTTTCAAGAAAAAGAGAATAACAAGAGAACAACAAATGTGTGGCATAACATTTATTCAGTGTAATGGATTAAAATATGAAATAAGATAACACTCAACTATCAGCTACAAGTAAATATTGAAACAGACTCTGGAACATTCTCCGCTGACATCTCCTGGACAGAAAAAAATAACAGCGGTCATTAAGAAGGCTCAACAGCGGCTACACTTCCTGAAGGTCCTCAGGAAACACAAGCTGGACTCCAACCTGCTGCTGACCTTCTACCGCTGGTCCATGGAGAGCCTGCTGACGTACTGTATCACAGTATGGTACGGCAGCTGCACCGTGGCAGACAGGGAGAGGCTTCAGAGAGTAGTAAAGGCAGCACAGTAGATCATTGGCTGCTCTCGCCCCTCCCTGATGGACACTTACCGGCAATTTCCACTGGATGCGGAACGTCTGCGGAATGTCTCCGGAACGTCGACGGAGTCATTAGGTTTCCATTAAAGTCAATCTGTGTATTTCCACAGACTGCTGAACGTCTGTGTCCCGACTCCGTCCCAGTTCCGTCAGTCTGCAGCCCTCCGCAGCAGATACGCAGAGCTTCTATTTTTGATGGACGACGGAGAGCTCCGCAGCAATTCAGCACACGGCAGATAGTGCGGGACAGGAAGTCGAGCACAGAAACAAAATAAACATCCGGTTAATTTTCAAAATAAAATACACCGTGCTCACGGCGGATCATATTTCCCTGAACTACACCTTGAAAACACCGCTCAGGGTCGTTTCCCCTCTACTCCTCTGGATGGAAACAAACTGTTGTTGGTTTTGTGGTTCTATTCTACCTGAATTCGCGAGAACTTGTGGGTCCTCGTGACCACAGCTGTCAGTCACGGCCGCAGCCGTTCCGCAACAAATCCGGACCCGGTGGGCAGTGGCGGATCTAGAAAATTTTACATGGGGGGGCAAAGGGGTGGCAAGAGGTCTTGGCAGGGTGGCAGGGGTAGACGGTACATTGCTTTAACCAAACAAACACAAAAACACTTTTAAACTACAGTAGTTATTGTTTAATCATACCCTTACACACTACAAAGATTTTTCATTCACAACGGGAATAAGCCCGGGGTTCAAACAAAACAAAACTGTGCTTTTAAAAAGTAAAAGTATAAAAAGCAAAATGAAAATGAAAAAAAAGTACAATAATTGTGTCCAAGATGCAGTGGACTACAAGTATAAAACCGCAGACAATACTCAAGTTCTTATAATTACAGTCAACAATGTCAACGTCAATGTCAAAGTCAACCATCTTTTTTAGGAAAGCTTAAGGCGACGGTTGTTGTGCTTTGCAGCAAAACGTTTCACAAACGTATCTAAATCTAGTGCTTTTGCACGCTGTTTCTCAATACTGAGAACAGCCAGATTTCTCAGACGGTCATCTGCCATGGTTGAGCGTAGGTGAGTTTTTACAAGCTTTAAAGTTGAAAAGCTTCGCTCACACCCAGCAGTACTCACTGGCAAAACGATAGCGATCTTGCACAAGCGGAAAAGCTCAAAGAAAACCTCTTTAAAAGGCACCAAGAACGTCACAAACTCAGTCAGACTGGATGGGTTTACTTTGCCATTTGCTCTGTTTCTTTCAAGAAGTCTTTTTGCCTGGTGTATCTCATTTTTCAAGTCTTGCAAGTCAGAGCCATATTCCTCAGCCACTAAGAAAACCAATTCTTCCTTTAAGAAGTCATTGTTTGATGGGTTTAAAGCTTGTACACCCCTCATTATCTTGCTGCTAGAGTTTGAAAAGCGCCTGTCCACCTCACTGATCACTGAGTCTATGATGGGAATGAATATGCCTATTCTAAAGGCATCTTTGCTGTCAACATGTGTTTGCTGTCCAAGTGTAGATGTTACAAGAGTATCCTCTAGTCTCCTAGATGTGTGTTTGGTTCTTTTTGATTTGACAATGGTAGAAATGTTGCAACCATTGCATGTGTCAATTGCTGTACTCCACAGGTCATTAAAGCTCTCCTCTTTGCGATAATCTTCCAATGTCTGTCTGAGGGTTTCAGTAAGGTCACCTGCTTTGGTAAGGTCCACATTAGTTGACTGGAGCATCTCAGATAAAAACTTTGTTTCACCTAGCACTTTTCTGAAGACTGCAAGGAGCCCTATGAAATTAAAATCTATTTGAGAACGTAGTCCTCTTGCGTCTACAGCTCTCTGTGGATTGGCCTCATCTGAAATTTCATCCAGCACTCTTATTACTGCAGGCAGCCTGTCCATAAGGTTTCTACATGCAGTATAGCGACAGGCCCATCTAGTGTCACTTAGCCTTGGAAGTTCTCGTGGTGCCCCACTGAACATTTCTTTTTGAACATCCATCCACTTAATGTGAACATATGAGCCTGACATGAATATGTACAGTCTTTCCAGCAAAGTGAAAAAACATGCAGCTTCTGGGACATTTTTCACACTGTCCACAATGACTAGATTCAAACAGTGTGCCCTGCAGTGAACATAAAATGCATATTTGGCAACTTCCTTAACCCTTGTTTGGACCCCAGAGCACCTGCCACTCATGACTGCAGCCCCATCATAGCCTTGGCCCACCAGATTCTTTTTGTATTCCAGTCCATACTTTTCCAAACATGAAATAAGTTTCTCTGTCAAACTGGCTGCATCTAAGTGCTCTGCTTTCTGGTACTCAAGGAAGCTCTCCTGAACAACACCATTATAATAATATCTTACGACCAGAGACAGCTGCTCCTTTTTTTGAATGTCTTTAGTCTCATCTGCTAAAATAGAAAAGTGCTCACTTTCTTTAACCTCTTTTATAATTTCCTCTCTCACCATTTCTGCTAAACACTCCAGAATCTCATTTTGAGTGCTTTTGCTTGTGTATTTAGCATTTCTGGGACCCTGTGACAGCCGTTTTTTCACTAAGGCATCATGTTTACTCACAAGATCTAAAATCTCAAGGAAATTTCCCCTGTTTTTTGAGGTTTCCGATTCGTCATGGCCACGTTGGGAAATATTCTGAGTGGCTGTCAACAGCAAGGTTTCAGCCAAAGTTTTAATGTACTTTTGATTTTCGATTACTTGTTTCTGATTTTCATCTCCCATCATTCCCAAGACAGTTGTATTTTTCGTGGCCATTCTTTTGAACTCACTCCATGCAATCATCGCATTCACATGTGTGTCTGATCTGGCATGTACACTAAACCCACTGTCTTTGGAAGTGGCCTTCTTCCAGTTAGAATAGCCATTTTCTGTTGTGAATACACTGTTTTTTAAATGTGCAAAATGTCTGCACGCAAAGCAGTATGCTGCATCTTTAGACATGGAATATTCAAGCCATGGCCGAGAACTGTACCACTCCCTCTGAAAGCTTCTTTTTGCTGCTCCATGTTGTGTCTTTGGGAATGTCTTTAAATCAGGCTGCACTGCTGCATCACCTTTGCATTTTGATATATCTTAAAAAAGAAAGAGGAGAGTGCCAAATATAATTATCTAATGCAATTGAAAAGTACATTGACACAGCCAATGCATATAAGTGGCATTACATATTATCCTACTGTAGGCCTACAGCAATTTATATGGAAGAAGAATAAAAACATACCATGTGGTCCAGGGGGCATAGCAGGTCTATCCTCTTCCTCTCTGTCATCTTCCTCCTCCTGATCACTCCCTGCCTCTGTCCCTCTCTCTGAATCTGGAGCCTCCTCTTCATCCCTCACTGATTCTTCTTTTTCCTTGTCTCCTTCACTTATTTCCTCATCTCCTTCACTTATTTCCTCGTCTCCTTCACTTATTTCCTCTTCTCCGTCACTTATTTCCTTATCTCCTTCTGTCTTCTCCTGCTCTGACCCTCCTGGTCTATCCAGTTTGCAGCCTTCTCCTTCATTTCCCTCACGCTCTTCCTCCTGTGTACTTCTTTAAATTTTTTTTGCAAAAAATCTGGCAATATCCCCACTTTTAGCCTTCCTTTTCATGGTTACGCTCCAGCTACTTTCTTCAACTACTCTTGCCTGCAAAAGTTAATATGTGAAAACCTCTGGTTATCCTTGTATTACATTAGGCCTACACTGTAGGGCCATATAACAAATATAAAATCAGAAAGATTTATCACATGCACACACCAGTTATGTTTAGACTACTTAATCCTATTGTATTTGTTATTACCCCAGTTGTAACCTGGTTTCATTTCTGTGATATCTGAGAGGAAGTGAATTTATAGGACTGATTAGCTAATCAAATGATTAATCTCCTCCTAACTGGCGCTGTATTGTGTGTTGTAACGTAACGTCGGCGTAACGGCGACCATCAGTAAACGTTATGGACACAAACAATATTTTATATTTTTTATTAAGCTGTTCTTGTCTTTACTAAAATCAAAATTAGGCTAATCAAAGGGCAGAGTGCTCTTACAAATCACGAGGGAAGGAGCGATTTGACCGCTGATTTTAGCTAACGTAATAGACTCGCTGTTTTTACTGATGCTGAATCGTCTTTATCATACAATACATTCATTACAAATGTAACTTTAAGTTAAACATACGTTTAAACTACACCTGGGAAACTCACTTCACCTTCAGAGGCTCTGGGGCAGCTCAGTCTCTCCAGCCAGGTTGCAGGGCCACCGCACCGCAGCAGACTCGCTGTGTGTGAGACAGACTGAGCGAACGCCGCTCTGCACGTTTGAATCAGGGACGTAGCTAAGTATTTGAGGGGTAGGGGGTTACATTTAAAATTAAAAATTAAATTGTTCACTTTTGGTAAATGTATTGTTTAGTTCAATGTTTTGAGAAGCTTGTGGACATAGTGGCATAGGTTTGTTTTTACAAGTACAGTTTTTGGATCACCAAAGTTGGGGGGGCAGCTGGGGGGGCAAGGCTCTAGAGTGGGGGGGCACCTGCCCCCCCTTGCCCCCCTGTAGATCCGCCCCTGCCGGTGGGTATTGACGGACGGCGGAGCACGCAGCAGACACGCAGCGGAGCCGGTCCGCAGCTGTTACGCATCAAGTGGAAATCCCCGGTTACACCTCCCTCTGCCTCATCAGAGCAGAACACATCAAGGACAGCTGCCACCCTGGCTTTGATCTGTTTAACCTGCTGCCCTCAGGGAGGCGCTACAGGTGCATCAGAACAAGGACTAACAGATTCAAGAACAGCTTTTTCCCAAAAGCCAAAACCACTCTGAACTCACACAAGCACTGACTTCACAGACTTCACCGTCTAACCCCCCCCCCAACCCCCAGACTTTCTTCTACTCACTACTGTGCAATATTTAATATGTAATACTATTGATAATATTGATAATTACTGTGCAATTCCATTACTGTGCAATACCCCTTTTTTTGTGTGCACTACTTATTTAATTTCATGTTGTTTTATTTTTTACGTATATGTTGGCACTGGAAAATTAGTTGCTTTTAATCTCATTGTACATGTGTATAGTGACAATAAAAGGAAATATATCCTATTCTATTCTGTTGAGAACAAGTGATGCAGTGCCCTCTGTTGGCCAATCTGTCACATAGAAACTGGGAACAATCATTGCATCTCTTAAAAAGAAGAAAAGCTAACTGCATTTATACATTTAATCTGAGTGTCTGTTTTTTTCAGACACACACAAACAGCTTTAAAAAAATTGTGAAGTAGAAGTCTTTACAGTTTGATATTTATAAGCCAGTTGATATTATCATGCAGAGTCTGACTGCAGTGTTTAAACAGATAAAGCCTTCATTTTGCAGATCCATTTTTGTTTCTCAGTACAGTTCACTGATCTCCATCCTACGTTCTGGACAGACATTACACAAAGGCAGCACAGAAGATCATTGGCTGCTCTCGCCCCTCCCTGATGGACACTTACACCTCCCGCTGCCTCAGCAGAGCAGAACACATCAAGGACAGCTGCCACCCTGGCTTTGATCTGTTTAACCTGCTGCCCTCAGGGAGGTGCTACAGGTGCATCAGAACAAGGACTAACAGATTCAAGAACAGTTTTTTCCCAAAAGCCATAACCACTCACACATGCACTGACTTCACAGACTTCACAGTCTAACCCCCCCAACCCCTGGACCGTCTTCTACTCACTACTGTGGAAATATTTAATACTATTGATAATATTGATATTTACTGTGCAATTCCATTACTGTGCAATATCCGTTTATTGTGCAATATCATTACTCTCATTGTCCAATATCTATTACTCATTGAATAATATGATCACCACTATTGGGCAATATTCAAATCATGTGCAATAACCCACACTGAATATCACACCTTACCCCTCCCCCCCCGCTTTTTTTTCACTACTTATTTAATTTCATGTTGTTATATTTTTTACGTATATGTTGGCACTGGAAATTGAGTGGCTTTTAATCTCATTATACATGTGTATAGTGACAATAAATATGCCGTTATATATATGTGTCACATTCCTGAGCGAGTAAATATAATACATTTATAATTATTATAAAAATAACTATATTTTGCAAGCGCATTACATTGCATTTTGAACAGAAATTTACACTTGCAAAAAATAATTTAGTTTGAGTAAACAAAAACCTATTTCCTGAACAAAATAAATTTTTTTTTTGCTACTCTAGACACGCTCGCTCAGATTTTCACAGCGTTACAAGTGTGCCACAAAACCAACCAATCGCAGAATCAAAAGGTCAATTCTGATTGGCTGTTCGTCTCCAATTAGATCGCAAGTAGCAAGAAACAAAACTCTAGGAGGAACAGTCTTTTTCAGTCAACACCAGTTGGTACAGCAAATACTGACTACAGTGGAGCTGTTTGACTAATGTTACTGGATTAAAACACATTTCGGTCAGTATTTTGTATTATTGACTTATATCACAGAAATGTCTTAATATTTACTCATCCTTCACAAGCAATCTAGCTAGCTCACACACAGCAGCCGACATGTCATCTGAACAGGCCTCGCAGCACTGTAACAGCCAATCAGAATTGACCTTTTGATTCTGCAATTGGTTGGTTTTGTGGCACACTTGTAAACGCCATAAATAAAAGGCATTCTATTCTATTCTGTTGAGAACAAGTGATGTAGCGCCTTCTCTTGGCCAATCTGTCACATAGAAACAGGAAACATAAGCATTGCATCTCTTATAAAGAAGAAGAAAAGCTAACTGCACTTACACATTTGGGGCCCTATCTTGCACTCAGCGCAAATGACTTTGTACACCGACGCATGTATCATTCCTATTTTGCACCTATATTTGCGCTCCTGGGGGCGGTTCAGCGAAAAGAGGAGGTGTGTTCCGGCGCAAATGTTCCCTGGTGCTATTTTGCAGTTTCAGAAAACAATTCCGCCACTGACCAGGAAAAACCTGGTCTAAAGTCAGTGGTGCTAGTCTAAAGTCAGTAGCGCGTTATTGAGATGCTATTTTAGGGGCGCATGCTTGGCCATAATGTAGCGTACACAATGCGCATACACTTTGCTTCTCTCATCTAAACGGATGCAGCAGTTCCCATTTCTGCAAACCATACATAATTACAAAGAAAAATATTCCTGAAAATGCACTTCAGGTGTTTGGATAGGTCAGGAGGCACTTTACAGTACAGTCCTTAAAAAGTCGCAGCATTCTTTGTGGCTTGTTGTGTTTTACACAACATTTCCATGAATCATGGATGTGTTGATGACATAAATGAGGAAATATTAGAGGACTTAAGGAGACGTGATGTTGAACTACAGTGGGATTGGACACTCCGGCGGAATCTGGTCCGGGAGTGGCAATGCGCGATGCGCTCCTGGTGGAGCAGGTGGACAGAGATGGAGTGGGGGGAGGAGGAAGGGGCACAACAGGAGCAGGTGGTGCGTTTGGAGGCCCACGCTCCATGGCTGCAGCAATCCTCTCCAGACTTGAGGAGATGCGCCCGAGAGGCCGCAGCAACATCGCCACCCGGTCAAGACGGGCATTTATTACTTTGCCGCATCCCGGACAGCTCCCGCTGGCGTGCGCCAGGCAAATCCGCCGTTATAATAGCAATCCGCCATGGAACAAGCGCGCCTGCTCTTAAAGGGAATGTGAGATGACGCTCTGATTGGTTATTTTTACGCAAACCACACCTAACTACTTCAGACCAACCCATTTAAGATTTGCGTCATTTATCCCGCCGGTATCATAGCAACAGCGCCCGAGATCCGCCCACAAAGCTACTTGCATTTTGCGTTTCATACTTGCGTTTCAGATTGTTAAACTAGGGCCCTAAATCTGAGTGTCTGTTTTTTTTTTTCAAAAATTGTGAAGTAGAAGTAGTAGTAGAATAGTTTGATATTTATAAGCCAGTTGATATTATCATTCAGAGTCTGACTGCAGTGTTTAAACAGATAAAGCCTTCTTTTTGCAGATCCATCTTTGTTTCTCAGCACAGCTCACTGATCTCCATTTATTGGTCCGGACAGACATTACACACTGACCATCAGCAGGAGAGGGTGATAGTTGTGGTGTCCAGACGCTGAGGGAAGATCATGATGTTTAGATCAAGGCTGATAGATTTTATGATTCAAAGTGTTTAGGAATGTGTCTCTTACCTTACAGTCAGATCACTTCCATCAATCCACTTCCATCTCCCACCTTCAGCTCTCAGGCCAAACCAGTATCCAACGGTTAGTGAACTACCCCAGCTGTATTCACTGAGTACAGTCTGACAATAGAGAAACAGTTGTTTAAACACTATAACTAAGTAATCACACTGTGAACTACAGTGTTCACAGTGTTCAAACCTGGATAAATACATTTCAATTTAATAATTGTGTTCATGGGCGTAAATTTCATCTAACAGATGTGCAGGACACTAAAATCAAAATTTCTTAAGAGCAATTTTTGAAGGGGACACAGATAATACATACAACATTGTACTTGTAGAGGATATGTGTAGTAAGTAGGCTGGCAAAGCTGTTTTTCTATAACCAGTGTGTAGTAGAACTGAAGATCTTTGCCCGAACCCAATGGTTCGGTCTTAATTTCTATTATTTTACACGGGCTCGGGCCGGGCTTGGGCTTCGGGTTGCATGGTAAATGAGCGGTCAGGTGTGCCCGCTCGCGGTGTGAAGCGTGTGTCCGTGCTATTCTCCGACACTCTAATGACTGCTGATAGACGGCCTTTGGTACAGTCGGGCTGTAAACGGGTTCGGGCTTTTAAAAAGCTGTCAATCAAAATGTACTTGTCGGGCTCGAGCCAAACTCTGTCAGGCTCGGGCCTTTTCAGGCCGTACTTTTACAGCCCGATTACAGCTCTAGTGTGTAGCATGAAAACACGGTGGGTGGAATTAGCAAACTAGCCAACGTTAACAGTCCTAAGGAAGTAAATCTGTTTCATTGGATTATGAAATTTAAAAAGCCATTGAATTTCTAGCACTGAATATATTTATGCATTGAAATTATGTATCTCAAATTTTTGCTTCAAATTTTTAGTCTTCAAATGTTCAACAACTCATCTTCACCTTTAATTTTCTAAGTGTCACAAATTCAGAATATACAATTCAAATAAAAAAATGAAATATACCAAATTCAGATGCAAAATACAATAAAATTCCAATAATATATTTTCAACTTGCAAGAATTCAATAGGGAATATGCCAAATTCAGCTGCAAAATGTAATGTATAAAATTCAGTGTTAACATCCGGGAACCCAAGGAAAAGCAATCGATTCTAGATTATAGATCAGGAGTGTGCCATAGTGGATTGCAATAAAACTTTTTACAATTTTCGCCTGCTATTACTCTGCTATATAGAGTCAGAATATGGGCAGTTTTATGAAAATTGATGGCGACTTACACATTTGCTCGGACGCGTCAGCCAGCTGAAGCCCACAGACCCCGCTGTCAGCTGGCTGGAACTCTTTCAAGAGACTCGGGGACAAGAGGAGTTTATTTCCTCCATCGTTTATTTAAGTAACACAACACAAATATCCATTATATCTGCCTTTTCTGAGTTAAAAAGCTTCACAAGCAATTGCGGGCAATATGACCTCAATGGTCTGCTGTCACACACACACACACACACACACACACACACACACACACACACACACAGACAGGCCACAGAGAAACGGATCGCATTATTTATTATTTACAAGCATGTTAAGGTGTAGACACATTTAGCCGACGGCCGACCGTTCGATATGATCAGTCGCATCCCCGAGGTCCAAAAAACTGCCGCGGGACACACTCACCGACACCAACTTGAGAAACGTAATACGTCTTGATAACAGCAGGCGGCGCTACTCTGTATTGTCGCCCAAGAAATGAAAACCGGAAATTACACAACATCTTCTTCTTCTTCTTTGGGAATTTATGGAAGCCGGTGACGGAACATCCCTCCAGCCCTACCCTTTCGCTAGTGAAGTACGTGGCGCAACCAATGGGTGCTACTCTGTGTTGTTGCCCAAGAAATGAAAACCAGCAGCTGATAGGACGAACGAGTCACATGGGTCTGTTTTCTCCGGAAATTCCAAGCCAGACTGTCATGGCGACCGTTCAGAATACAATCTCATATTGTACTAAAATAGTTCACTGAAACATGTTTCTGAAAACATTTTAAGTGAGAAACAGGCCATGCAGTTGCTGAATCTGTCGACAGATCGACAAAGGTCAGTTTAAAAGATTTCCATCAGATCTTGACAGACTCTAGACACTTCATTCCGCTCGTCATTTCCGGGTGAGTCCCAACGGCCCTGCCGCCGACCGAACATGTCAGGTCGGACAAAATGAACACCGACAGCCCCCCAGACTGACGACGGCACGGGACACACTGAACAGATTTGAGTCACTGACCTCGCCAGACTGTCCAATGGCCGATAATCGGCCTGGTGTGTCAGCGCCCTTAAAGAGAGAAGCTGCTCTCTCATTCATCTGCTGCTCTGAATCTAGAACTGATTGCTTTTCCTTGGGTTCCCGGATGTTAACACTGAATTTTAAACATCACATTTTGCAGCTGAATTTGGCCTATTGAGTTTGAGCAAGTTGAAAATATATTAGCTGAAATGTATACATTGTAATTAGCATCTGAATTTTGAGAAAAGAATCCCACGAGTCCCTGGGACTTCTGCCTAGCATTAACGTAAACAGTGGACCAAACCACTGTGAGGCAAGGGAGGGGGGACTCAACATGTTTCTAAACTTAAAACCCATTTGTTGCCCTGTTTGTATTTGTATTATTTTACTACTTACACAATTATTTGAAGTATTTAATTATGTACCATTCACAGCATGGTTTTAATGAAATTGTTAGGGGAGGGGATAACGCTCAGATGGGGTGAGTCCTGACCCACCCAATTCCTCCCCAATTTCCACCTATATGTGTCATAAACATGTCCACAGATTCCCATTACCTGTTCCTCTTTACTATGTACAACAACCAAATCTGAAGCCTTTCCTCTGCAGTTTTGTCGAGCTTCTTCCCAGGTTTTCTGATCAGCAGAAGCAGCAGCATCATGAATCACATAGCAGTTAGACTCTGTGGGTAACCAGCCATTTTGACAGGCTTTACACTGTCTCTCTGAAACAACAGAGACCAACCAATATACAACATTACTGCATTGTGATATTAATATTATTATTGGTGATCTAATTAATAGGATCTGAACATACCGTTACTTGTTTTTGGGCAGTAGGCATCAATGCTCCACTGAGCTCGGCTGACGTTGAGCTCATTCCAGTTTGTCTCCATGTTTTTTATTTGTTCTATTAAGTTGTTTCTCTGTGTCTCCAGCTGCAGTTTTTGTGAGTTCAGCTGCAGGTTTCGTGTTGTCAGGTCCTGGACGTCTGCAGTCAGGTTTGGGATCTTGCTTTCTAAGACAGTATAGATGTGTGTCAGGTTGCCCAACTGGACTGTCAGATTGTTGTTGTCCCTCCTCAACTTTTCATTGTCTAAGCTGAGTTTGTTGTTGAGGTTTGTCAGCTTGCGATTGGCAGCCGTCAGCCCACTATCATCACTCTGATGACTTAGTGTAGCAACTGCAAAATGAAAATTAGCTTCTTAATTATAGCGATAAAGCAATATTTGTTGTTGTTGTCATTTAGCCACCTATGGAAACTATTTCCTGTCTGTCTCACTCTAGGTTTTCCAGCCTTTTGGAAGATTTCAACAAGTCCCTTGAAAAGACATAAACCAACTGTTAGTCTGTCTCACAATATTTTCTGACTTCCCCAAAGGACCCTGTGGCCCTCAGGCCCAAGCCCTTTAAATCATACTAAAGACCATAAATATCTCACATTGCCTAAAACAGCTGACCACTAGTTTTAAGTCAAGATTACTCAAACAGGAGTAAATAGTAGAATAGAATTGTGTACTTTTTGGCAAAGTCTTTCAGTCACTGATTTGATGCACTTGCAAGCCTTTATGGCAGCAGGACGGTGTATGTGGGATTGACTAAAATTTAGACTGGCTATATTTATTGCTATGAAGCAATATATCACCCACTGCAACAGTGTGGCTCACAGATGTGTGTTTAATAGTTATTGGATGACAATGGAGCTTTGTGTTACAGAGGAAGAAGATATATCCAACACATTCTCACTCACATCCCGTAAATAAGCAACGCTTGATCAGGTGGCTTTGACATTTGTTATTGATGCAAAAAGTCTCCTTTAGCACCATATTTAGACCTGCTTGGTTGGGACTCTTGGCGTCACATTTTGACGCTCTGTGTCAGGACCCTTGGTGTCCCGCAGATTTTCGTACTACTCGCTACCGTTGTTGCTCTTAATACTACTTCATCTTACAGCGCCGCGGTCATGCTGCTGCTCTGCCCGGTGCATTCAAAAGAGACGCAAAAGTGATTTTTGTGTCGGTATCTGACATTGAGAACGTGTTGACATATCAGGCTTTGATACACATACTATTGTATTGTTAGTGGACACATTTATTGTTGGTTTGGGTCTGATCATGGGATTTGTTGACAAGAAAAAAAATATAGAATATCACTTGACTTGACTTGAATTCCTTTTATGCATACAATGCATGTGTATTTTCTAATTGGTGCTTCTATTTCATTCTGAATGTGGCAAATTCGTGACTTATATCAAATATTGGTTTCAGACAAAAACTATTATTCTTTAAGGTTTGTCTCATGTCTAAGTGTGAGTTAATGCATGGACTTCCTGTTCAGTATACCTACAGTGGTAGAGGACGACTGCTATGATACCCAAAAGCAGAATGACACAAAGTATCCCCAAACAAAAGGCCAGCCACTGATACTGGAGACGTCTGTTGTTTGCTTTGTTGAGGAGCAAAACTCCTGCTGTGAATCAGAAAAGGATTTATTGCCAAGTAGGTAAGGTAATAAGGTAATCCTAGTCAAATTATTATGAAATTATTTTACATTTGTAACTTACCGTTTGTGTCAGCAGTTGGTTTGTTTGTTTCCCTTTCCACCTTCACTTCATCGTCCACAGTTTCCTCCTCCTTTCTAGCTGAAAGGTTGAAGGACACAATCTCATAGTTAATTACTGCATAGTGGTGAAATAAAGACTTTAAAGGCTTATTTGTTCATGTCAAAGTAACAAAAAATCCCTCCTGATGAGGATCGCTTTATGATACGGAGGCCCTAAAGCGCCGTAAGTAATATTTTTTATCTTGTAAGCACAAGATAAAAACTTATGCGAACAAGTTAGTTATGTTAGAAATATTACATACTGTTGGGTGAAATGGTTGATATTTGTATATACAGTAACTCACAAAAGTGAGTACACCCCTCACATTTTAGTAAATATTTCATTATATCTTTTAATGGGACAACACTGAAGAAATTACACTTTGCTACAATGTAATGTATTAAGTTTACAGCTTGTATAACAGGGTAAATGTGCAGTCCCCTCAAAATAACTCAACATACAGCCATTAATGTCTAAACCGCTGACAACAAAAGTCAGTACACCCCTATGTTAAATTCCCATAGAGGCAGGCAGGTTTTTATTTTTAAAGGCCAGTTATTTCATTGATCCAGGATAATATGCATCCTGATAAAGATCCCTTGGCCTTTGGAATTAAAATAACCCCCCCCCCACATCATCACATACCCTTCACCATACCTAGAGATTGGCATGGGGTACTTTCCATAAAATCATCTCTCAATGCAAATCAAACATTGACATAACACCATGCCAATCTCTAGGTATGGTGAAGGGTATGTGATGATGTGGGGCTTTTTTAATTCCAAAGACCAAGGGAACTTTATCAGGATTCATAGTATCCTGGATACTATGCATCCTGATAAAGAGATGATAGAGAGATGATTTTATGGAAAGTACCCCATGCCAATCTCTAGGTATGGTGAAGGGCATGTGATGATGTGTGGGGGTTATTTTAATTCCAAAGGCCAAGGGAACTTTATCAGGATTCATAGTATCCTGGATACTATGCATCCTGATAAAGAGATGATAGAGAGATAATTTTATGGAAAGTACCCCATGCCAATCTCTAGGTATGGTGAAGGGTATGTGATGATGTGGGGGGGGGCTATTTTAATTCCAAGGGCCAAGGGAACTTTATCAGGATGCATAGTATCCTGGATCCATGAAATAACTGGCCTTTAAAAATAAAAATCTGCCTGCCTCTATGGGAATTTAACATAGGGGTGTACTGACTTTTGTTCCCAGCAGTTTAGACATTAATGGTTGTATGTTGATTTATTTTGAGGGGACAGCACATTTACACTGTTATACAAGCTGTAAACTTAATACTTTACATTGTAGCAAAGTGTCATTTCTTCAGTGTTGTCCCATTAAAAGATATAATGAAATATTTACTAAAATGTGAGGGGTGTACCCACTTTTGTGAGATACTGTATATTTGTTAGAGAGCTGTTTGGTATTGGCATAGAAGATTTGGCAAATTTTTCATGGGCGCAACCCACATACTTAGCGCTGCTGCTCATCCCACAAATACATGTTCCTTACAAATGTGGCACCATTTCAAAGGGAACTAAACAGGCTTTCCAACGGTATAAGATTTATTGCTAAAAAGCATTGTTACCACAGAGAAATAATCTACCAAACACAAATTTCCTTACTTTTTGTGCTAAGTTTATATTTGTATGTATGGATTGGATTTTAGTATTTATTTTATTTCAATCTTTTATTATTAATTGTATTAGCTGTATTAGTGTTTGTGTCGACCTGCCCAGGGACTACAGATTGAAATTATCGAGTAGCTAAATCAGGTACAATGCATCTCTTCTTCTCATGTGATAATAATGTTGTATATGGTCCCTAGCAAATATGTCTCTCACGACTTCAGATGCACACAGCCACTATATCATTTTCAACAACAGGCCAGCCGCTGATACTGGAAACGTCTGTTGTTTGCTTTGTTGACGAGCAAAACTCCTGCTGTGAATCAGAAAAGGATTTATTGCCAAGTAGGTAATCCTAGTAAAATTATTTGTGAAATTATTTTACATTTGTATACTTACCGTTTGTGTCAGCAGTTGGTTTGTTTGTTTCACTTTCCACCTTCACTTCATCGTCCACAGTTTCCTCCTCCTTTCTATCTGAAAGGTTGAAGGACACAATCTCGTAGTTAATTACTGCATAGTGGTGAAATAAAGACTTTAAAGGCTTATTTGTTCATGTCAAAGTAACAAAAAATCCCTCCTGATGAGGATCGCTTTTTGATACGGAGGCCCTAAAGCGCCGTAAGTAATATTTTTTATCTTGTAAGCACAAGATAATAACTTATGCAAACAAGTTAGTTATGTTAGAAATATTACATACTGTTGGGTGAAATGGTTGATATTTGTATATATATTTGTTAGAGCTGTTTGGCATTGGCAGAGAAGATTTGGCATATTTTTCATGGGCGCAACCCACTTACTCATCCCACAAATGCATGTTCCTTACAAATGTGGCACTATTTGAAAGGGAACTAAACAGGCTTTCCAACAGTATAAGATTTATTGCTAAAAAGCATTGTTACCACAGAAAAATAATCTACCAAACACAAATTTCCTTACTTTTTGTGCTAAGTTTATATTTGTATCTATGGATTGGATTTTAGTATTTATTTTATTTCAATCTTGTATTATTAATTGTATTAGCTGTATTAGTGTTTGTGTCGACCTGCCCAGGGACTACAGATTGAAATGATCAAGTAGCTAAATCAGGTACAATGCATCTCTTCTTCTCATGTGATAATAATGTTGTATATGGTCCCTAGCAAATATGTTGTAAACTAAACTCATATGTCTCTCACGACTTGCACACAGCCACTATATCATTTTCAGAACTCAGCTGCTAAGATTTTTGAGACTTTAGGGTCTCTTTGATTTTTTCCTCTAATGTAGTGTTTCATAAGTCATGAAAAAAATCCCACACAGGGAACTGTCAGCTAAAACCACAGATGTTGAAATTGTCTCGCACTTAGCGGATCCTAGACAAAAAGGGGAAACTCTGCCTTTTAAGGGGAAATACTTAAAACACTTTAAAACCCTCTGAGATCTAAGCCATTTTTTCTTTAATTCACCTGGTCTCCTTGTGTAATAACACTTCTATAACCTCAACCCTGTTATGCACAATCAAGTTATAGTCATCATTTCTTTCAGGAGAACCTGGGCTATCAGGATATGCATGATGCAGGGATGCCACATGAATGTGTAAATTGTTATAGGACTATAGAGACAAAAAGACTAAACAGAAATGAAATCTCAGAAATGTATTGAAATCATACAAAGGATCAATAATGACTAAACTTTTTGGCTTTTGAAATTTGTTCTCAATTGCTCTCAATTGCTGGCAATCAGGGGATTCAAAAATAAACACTGTATCCAACAAAAATATGAAACTATTCAAGTTGTTTCCCAGAAAATTCCCATAGGCTTTTATCCAAATATGTTAGTTGTGTCTTCTCTAATGCATTATCTGTCTGCTATTTGACATCAGTAGACCAAATCACACTCATTTCAGCCTCCAGGCTTCATTCTGCCATGTCTTTATCTATCTGCCTCTGCTGATCCTCTGCCTTCCAATAGACACACACACACACACACACACACACGGCCCTCCTGTAGGGCCTCTCTATTGGCTGAGCAAACTCGATCCCCCAAATCACCTGATGTGATCGGTCGAGCCAGCTGTCAGTCAAGACATCACTATCCAAGAAAGCACCAAGCTAATGCGAATAAATCGGTTTTTGGTACAAAAAGATTACTAAATAGAGTAAATAACTGTTCAATTGTGGATTTATCACTCTGGAATGATTGTGCAAAATCTTTGAAAAGTCAGATATCTAAACTTCTGGAAGGGCTAAGAAGACACCGAAGGAATCTTTAGGAAGCTCTAACTGTAGCTAACGAGCTAAAGCTATAAAACAAAAAACAAAAAAACAGTGGTCCAAAAGTAAACTGAATATACGCAAATTGATTTGGGTTTCATAGTTATTTATGTAACAAAGACACTGTAATTCCATGATTGATTAAAAAAGCTTCTGGATGGCCTACAACAAAAACTAAGTCTCTACACTGTATTGATCTAGAGATATTAAAGGACAATTCCACAGTCGCGTTCATGTTTACTTGCGGGAGCCATCTTGGAAACCAGTCATGACTAGTCAAACGCCGTGCAATGTGGAATCTCCATAGACAGCATGGGAATCTCAGACTCATTTGCACGGATTTTGATCAACATGGCCTGGATTTATCTCAGTTACCCGGCTTCAACTAACCTAACAACCACAGTCCTACATACGACGGTGGTTAACTTCTAGTTCAATCAACCCAAGGTTTCCCAATCCAGCGGCGCGTGTTCACATAAAAGAGGCGATGTTTGCACAACATGACCAATAGCCACATATTTTACATAAGAAGAGCAAACTATAATTCTACCTAAATATGAAGAACACAGACATGGTTTATAGGCAAAATGCAATACAGTCTGGCAAAAAAAATAGCAGACGCTGCAGGCTTAGATGCGTAAATCACAACTCTTATTAATATCACTTCCTCATCAGTCAGGACAAAGATCTGACCATAATTACACTTGTGCTTTCCATAAACTGTTGTTGCTTTAGCCTATGATATAAGTTGCAACCCTGGCAGTAGAAGCAATTGTGAGAGCAAATAAAAAATATAACAAATATAATTCAAACCGCTGTGCGCATTGGCGACACACGGCTCAAGAAGCCGAGAAATAGCCGACATGTAATTCCCTCCCATTAAAATCTATATATTTCATAAATATACCCATCAGGGAATGTTAACGGGGTTGTTGGTCTGTAAATGTTTTTTGTATGAGCGCACCCCTCTCTCCCCCTCTCCCCCTCTAGGTCTCTCTCTCCTCGCACCGGCCTCCGCCTGATCTTCTATAAGAACGGTGACGCCGTTATCAATCGAGTATTGATTGGTCAGTAGGCGGTGCTTTGACACCGGTTGATCTCTGATCTCCAACATAACCTGCTCCTGACCAGGTTAGGCGTCCAGCCTAAGTTACCACGGCGATTGAACCCGGTAACAAGTGGTCCACCTTCGTGATACAGAAAACCCTGGGTTGAACCTGAAGTTAGCTCGTTAACGCCAAATCCTGCTTTGCAGTACAGGCCTCTGGCCTCATATTGAAAGCATGTTTAGTAAAAGTGCGAAACAGCAGCTACATTACCTTGTTCTAGTTCTGCCTGCAGAGCCTGGTAAAAAAAGTATAAAGGTTTGGAAATTTGTGTTACTTGTGCTTATTTATTTTTTATGTATTATTATTTTATTGATTTTATTTTTTAAGTACTTGAATTTACCTGGATTGTTTTAATTTAAGCTATTTTGTAGTTAATTAATTAATTTTAATTTATTTTATTGACTGGATGAACTATAATTTGTCTAAAGATGATTATTTAGTATTTTTGTCCGTCTGATTGAATGCTCGTGTTAAAAAAATAAATTAGACGTTACTCAACAGTTACTCAGTACTTGAGTAGTATTTTTACTAAGTACTTTTTTACTCTTACTCAAGTAATTGTTTGGATGACTACTTTTTACTTTTACTTTAGTCATATTATTCTGAAGTAACAGTACTTTTACTTGAGTACAATTTTTGGTTACTCTACCCACCTCTGTTAATTACACACAATATACATAAATTATTGCCTGATTAGAAACCACATATAATGCCGTAGGACTATTGGACCACTTAAGACACTATTATACCAAAATATGCTCTAAGCAGAAAAAAATAGATATAGTTAGTATAGTTAGACACTATTTTTCTTGATTATATAAAAATAATCTAATACAATTCCATACCAGATCCTAAATAGTTAGACTATTCTAGCCGCACCAACATTATGCAGCTATTTGGATTTACTATTCTGATCAGAACTGTATTTTCTATCCAGTATGAGTGAAGAAAATACCAGTACAAGAAATCAATATTGCATATGATCACATGAACAAAGATACAGTATCTGATCCATAGCAACAGCATAAGTTTCAAGATATCTATTATTGATATACTGTATTTAAAAACAAATACTATACTTACCTTGGGTTTGAGGATGTTTCTTACTTTTGAATACAACCGAAGCGTAGTTAAATAATTAATTTATACTTTATTAATCCCGCAAGGGGAAATTCCATTGTTTTGTTATTACACACAAGTCTGAATTACACACACATGCTCAGAACCTATACATGCACTAATGGTGAGATGTCAGAGTGAGGGAGCTACCCATGGAAAGGCACTCCGAGCAATTGGGGGTTCGCTGCCTTGCTCAAGGGCACCTTGGCAGTGCCCAGAAGGTGAACTGGCACATCTCCAGCTACCAGTCCACCACCATACTTTGGTCCGATGGGGACTTGAACGAGAAACCCTCCCGGTCCCAACCCAACTCCCTACAGACTTAGCTACTGCCACCCCCAGATGCTCTAGGTAAGTCTTATAAAACCAACTTTCTGTCATATTTGCTGAAACTGACCCTATGTTCCAGCAGAACTACATGAATTATGTAATATAAAAAAAAAATCCAGCTCCTCTGGCACCACCTACAGCCTGTAGTGCGATTGGTAAAATACCACCGCTCCCGGTTGATTTTCTCCAATCAGGGCCACAGGGGTGGTCTATCTGCCTGTCAATCACTGCTTAGACACGCACACGCATATATAGCGTTCTCCCCTCCCACTTCCCCGCGCACGAGCTGCAGAAAGGTTTCCCAAAACTCCGGTGGTGAAGTGGCTTTTCAGAGGTGGCGTGAGCTCCGGGATTTTAAAGATCTGAAGAACGATGCAGATGTAGCCACATTTCTTCTCGACAGGTAACATAATTACCATGAGTGATTTATCTTTCACTTGGTTATTAGTAGTCAAAAGTCCACAAAGCTAGGTTGGCGAGGATAATTGTAACGTTTGCGCAGTGGTCGGTCAGATATGATGGTGAAAGTAGCCTGCTAGTTAGCATCGTTTTACTGTTGGTGAGTAAAGTTAACGTTGTGTTAGTGTTTTAAGTTATTGAAAATGTTGTCTGACATGCCTAGGCAGTTGTCAAACTCCCTTGTGTGGGAGGGGCTTAGGAGACTGTTTGGACTTCAGCAGAAAGGGGGGAGGGACTGAGAAGTTGTCGATGTTCAAATTCGTTGGCAAAGTCCTGGATCTTCACAATCTTACCTACAGCAGCTATAACCGCCTCCGCCATGGTTACGGTCGCTCTGTTGGGTTCTGTCTGACTTGCAGACAGAGAAGTACTGCTGAAATTAATCCACAAGGCATCTGTAAGTCTGATAAGAACAACTTCTGTTTTTGGTTGAGAAAGGTATTTGCAATCATGACCAAGGTCGTCGGACTGGGGGTAAAACCAATACTGATTACCAGGGCCGAAGGGGAGAGAGGGCCCTTGAAAAGTCTGGAATATATTTCATTTCACCTGGATATTTTCATTTCCTTATTCAATTTCATAATGCATGTCAGATTAAATGTAAAGTTAGTGTGTTGGCTGAATAACTTGGTTGATTGACTGACTACATTTTTTTTTATACAAAAAAGACTGTCTAAGGTCTCACCCACCCCTTGCTAATGCGCCAAATGGTTTAGTCCATCTGCACGCATTTCGTTTGTCAGTTCAGTTGAGCGTCTGGTGGAGCGCAAACTTCTGCTGTAAAAATGTCTTTCTCAAAGAAAGCCAAATCATGCTACCAAAAGGAAATAAAAGACAGGAGAAGGAGAGAAAACAAAATGAGGGAAACAATTGGTAACTGACTTCTTTTCAAAGAAAGGTGAGCACAAACTAGAAAACGAAATCCATGGTGCTGAACTGCTTGAATATCTCCGTGACCGTTAGCGCTAAAAACGAACTGAGACAACCCATTAAAAGAGCAGAACATAGCTAGCTACACTTTCAAACAACGCTGTTTGCATACAACACACCATTGTAATAGCCTAATTTAAAACATGTTTAATTTTAAATTAATAGGCTATAATGTCTATAATTAGCAATAATAGGCTAATCAGTGTCATAGGTAGCTTGGTAGCTCATCGGTAGATACATATCATGTCAACATTACAGTTTCAGAAACTGTCCCACCAGGGAGTGGGTAGCAACAGACCCCTCAGCCTCCTCTTTCAATTTGAGAAAAGGTGAGCTTATATCCTAATTAAAGCAAACCATGTTTAGCCATTTTGACTGAAAGGTGTCAAGTAACACTAACATCTTAGTGTGTTTTATTATATTAGGTTACAATTAGGATAAGCGGTTAATATCAGATGTATCCTTCATAGAGAAAGTTGATAGAGAACATCTGATTGAGGATGATGGGAGTGAAGACAGCAGGAAGCATGAGTGTTGATCTGAGCACAGTGTGGAAATGAGAGATGAGGAACTGGAAAGTAGGCAGACAGTGTTTCCTCTGTTGATTGTTAGAGTGCATATCGGAGAATAGCGTGGTCACTCGGCAGAAAAAGGGAGAAAGGGAAAAAGATGCTGTCTGGATGATCAGCCAGTTGAGATGGTGTGTGTGTGTACGTCCTTGAGAACTGTAAGTCGTATAACTTAGGTCGTCGGTTCATTTAAGCCTGGTCTTGGAAATTTAAATTAAGTTAACTGGCGATTTTCGTTGTTTGTATTTTTTACCTGTTGTTTATTTGCTAGCGATACCTGGCCTCCCTATTTTATTTTTTATTTTCGATAAATTGACCATTCAGTGTCGAGCTCTGTCAAACCCGGCCTCAATCTGATTTGCCGAAATTTCTTATATTTTCTCTTAGGGATGCCAGGAAAAGCTGGCTTCCTTTTAAGCGTTCGTAGCATTTTACTAACCACTAGACAGAGCACAGACAGGACTGCACCACGCACACAGTGACAGAGGGGTAGTGTTTAGTTCCACAAGCTATAGAAGAACATTTTATTGGAATATTTTGGTAAGGGAATTTGCAAAATCAGTAAAACACACAACTGTGATAATCATAAGTTTAGTTTTTAATTTTAAATTATGTTTTATATTTTTATGGGTAGGCCAGGCTTCCTTTGGCCTTCCTAGAGAAACCACCACTGTTTAGAGCAGGTCCAGGATACTGCAATTGACTTAATATTAACTTTTATATATTTTCTGTCTCTCTGACGCATGTATACAAACAAACACCTGGAATATACATGCTTGAATATGAACACAATTGTGGAAACTTTTGAGTACTTTCTGTGGGTACCATGTTTGTTGATGGACCGAAGACATAGCAGCCATGCTGTGTGCTATGCCTGCCTGTATGTTAGAAGTTGGCACATCTTGTCAGGATGAGATTTTAGACAGTTGCAATCGCTTTAAAAAACACACCATACATCCCTATTAAATTGCTTTTCCTAAACACATGACGCTCAAGTGATGAATGTACATCACATGCAAGTTGCTCAAAAAAGCTCCCCATACACAACCTGAAAAGATAATTTCATTTTATGCAGCCGTGCTTCTGTTGTGAAAAACAAATCTTAAATGCATCAGTGTATATACATAAATAGGCAATATTCCAGACTACACTTATCTTAAAATACTTGTGTAACCGATGGCAGGGGACTAGAGATAGGGATGAACTAGGAATCAAGTAGTACCTAGTATACAGTGCGTACGGAAAGTATTCAGACCCCTTTTAAATTTTTCACTCTTTGTTTCATTGCAGCCATTTGCTAAAATCCAAAAAGTTCAATCAAAATAGATTTTTTTTTGCCAGATTGGCTCTTTTAAATAGTAGATGGACTGCCGTTTATGTAGTAACATAATGTATTGGAAATGTGTTAATTACTTTGTTTCATTTTAGGTCCAAAAACTTTGTGCCTTGGGCTATATGCCCATATTGTTCTTCAGCCAGAGGCACAAGGGCACAGGCAAGCTGGTGGCAAACGTGGTCACGCATCTGCCGCCAACACAAACCAACACGCGTTCATTAACCAGCATGAAGAAGGCCTACGACTTCATTATCAAACTGGATGGTAAGATAAGTTTTATGTAGAGTTCATTAGGGCTGCAACTAACGATTATTTTAATAATCGATTAATCTGTCGATTTATTTTTTCGATTAATCGATGAATCTGATAAAAAAAAGCATTAATTTACATCAACTCAATACATACTTGCATACATACTTGTTGTTTTAGTTAATAGTCGTGTAAAGGTAAGTAACCCAAAGAGCAGATACAGACAAGACACACACACACACACACACACACACACACACACACACACACACACACACACACACACACACAAAGCTTATTCATTAAATTATTACCATCATTGTAGTAAGTGCAAGTTATGTTCATTTATACAACACACACAAATTTGTCAAGAATAACTGATATGGGACAAAGCACAGAATATATACATGACAACAGATAAAAAAATTAATGGGCCAAAAAAGGCGAGCGAATAAAACAGTGGCTTTAGTCATGCTTTACTACTGTTTAACGAGCTAACGCTAGCTTGTCATGCTAGTCAGCTGGATAACGAGTAAACCCCACAGCAGCACCAGAAGAGCTACTGGAGGGACGGTACGTTCCTCACTTCAAAACGGAACCGAAGTAGGATAGTGTAGTGACTTTACCCTGCTGTTGAACTCCCTTCCTCCTCATCAAGGACTCCAACATGTTTTACGTTTTAGGTGCTGACTCATCACCGTGGTGCGCCCGTGCCAAGCCGTGTCACTTTTGCTTATCTTGCAATTAACACGTTTTCAATTTATTTAGTGTGAAATGGTCCCACATCTTGGATGACTTAAGTCGTACTGATTTCTCTGCCTCCGCCGTGTGTTTCAGAACAACGTTACGGCTCTCTCCGTATTTCCTCCTCCACCCCCCAACCCCCGCTCTGCTCTTTTTTTCTTTTCTTTCGCTCCGCTCTGCGCCAACTCAGTTTTTTTATCTCCGCGACTGAGTGGCGTAATAGTTGCGCGACACAACGAATCGATAATGAAATTCGATGGCAACTTTTTTTAATAATCAAATTTTATCGACTTTATCGATTCGTTGTTGCAGCCCTAGAGTTCATTAGTGTTTGTCGTCGATCATTTTTTCTGACAATGTGTACAGAATTGATATTTTTGCCAACTTCACAACAGATGTGCCCCAGCCCCAACAAGACCAGCCCCTTGCCCAAGACCAGCCCTATACCTAAGAACAGCCCCTCCCTCAAGACCAGCCCCATTCCCCAAGACCAGCCCCTTCCCCTAGACCAGCCCATCCCGCAAGACCAGCCCCCCCCCCAGACCAGCAACTTATTACTCTAAACCTATTCCCGATTTCCCCCCCCCCAGATTCAGCTCATGCTCAGCTGCATATGGAGCTTCTACCACCCAGGAAAAGACACAGTAAGTAATCTTGCCTTGCACCCCATCTGTAAACATGCTCTTTTGTAATTAGTGCACAATATAAAACAATTTCACATGTAGCCCCCTTTTTAATTAAATCCAAACTCAGGGTGTATTCACACTTGGTCTCTTTCAGCCCTCAAAGTGAACTAAGAACAGTGACTCAGCATTTTTGGGGCATATGTGAACACCCCAAGCGAACTCTGACCCATTTGAAGTGAACCAAACTTTTTTTTGCCTTTTTGTCATTCAAAGGTTGCAAATGCAGTCGACAGACAATTTATCCGTATGAGAAAATATTGGAGAGATGGATGAATGGGGTAAGACGTAGAACTATATATTTCATTAGTCTGTCTGATAATCTCTTGACTCATGCCTGGCTCATCTTTCAATCCACATGTGACAAAACGGTAACACTGAGCAGTAGTTATCAACCCTCTCACAGGCAGTGTTGGGCAAGTGACAAGAGTAATTGGCTATATTACAACATTACTGTCTCTGAATTGTAATGCTTTACACTAATTTTGCATTTCTTTCAAGTTCTTTCACCAAAATAACAGCAGAACTTTGACTTGGCAGGTAGCTGAATTTCACCACCTGATCAATAAAGTCTCCTCTTTATCCATTTTAATACATCACAGATCATTCATAATATTTTGTATAATTAATATGAATATGCAAAGTAACTTAAGCTATAAAAGTAGAGAAGTAAAACGTACAATAGACAAGTAGGAGAAAATAGAAATACTCAATTAAAAGCACCTTACAGTTGTATTGAAGTACGGCATAGTTACTTTCCACAGTTGATTAAAATGCAATGGCATTTACGTGTAGCAAGCCTAAACTTTAATTTTCTTTTAAATCTAATAACTTTTATTAAACTAAAATGTTTCTATCTTTCAGCAACGTGCCGTCCCGTGTTGGGACACGTATGTTGTCCGTACCGTCTCTGGTTCTGGCTCTGTCCACAGGAACAGTGACGGGACAGCATGCTTTAACGCAGCGTAATAACTCCTGAAAATAATGTCCATCTCGCAAATGTATCTGTCTCTGCAGTCATCTCAACCATCAAATCCAGCAACAGGAAATAATACTCGCAGGCTTTTATTTGCCTGTGAAGAAATGGGTCGGTTGGTGAATTCTTAAAAAAACAAAACCACAATAAATGTTGCGTTGAAATGCGTTGCAACTCGCGGTACTGAGATTGTAACGGGTATAATGTTACCGAAATATAATTAGTAATGTGTTATATTACTGTGATACACCAAAATGGAATACGTTAGTGTAATTGCATTACTTTTGTAACGCGTTACTCCCCACACTGCTCACAAGGGCTACATACTGTAAATCATAAACAAAAACAACAATGCAAATGGAATTGCCACAACAGATTCTTATTTTGTATTGAGCTCACGAAAAATGCATTAGTACTCTTGTCAATGAAATGATGTTTCAAGTAAAAATGACAAGGTAGAGAGCTAAGTACAAACATCATTATTTGAATGGTAAAATCATTACAGTAACTTCACTTGTGTGTGTGTGTGTGTGTGTGTGTGTGTGTGTGTGTGTGTGTGTGTGTGTGTGTGTGTGTGTGTGTGTGTGTGTGTGTGTGTGTGTGTGTGTGTGTGTGTGTGTGTGTGTGTGTGTGTGTCAGGTCAAAGTGCGCTGGCTGCCTTGCACTTCCTGGTAAGTGATGGCTTATTCTGTATATGTATCCATTCATTCGTTCATTCATTAATATTATTTCCACATTTTCTTTGCCATACATTTTTATATTGTTATTTAATCCATAGCCACACACATAGTCTTAGCGTTTTAAAACATGGTCCCTTTCAGCCTTCAAAGTAAACTTTGAGCATTTTTGGGGGCATAAGGAACACCCTAAGCATACTCGGACCCCTTTTTAAAGTGAACTGAACTGAGACCATGTGAGAAAATGTGCACAAGTAGTTATCTGGCTCAAGTTTGTTCAAATGACATCTGAAGCTAATACATTCTAACCTGTTTGCCCTATAAATTTGCTAATTTTATTTTGTTTATTTGGGTTATTTTTAGGGCTGCACGATTATGGCCAAAATGATAATCACGATTATTTTTGATCAATATTGAGATCATGATTATCACGATTATTTGTTGATTTTAACCAAAACAAATTTTATTGTCACATTGGCTAATTATAACTGCTTTTACATCCATATTGTGCTACATTCCTCCTTTATTGAAGGATACTGTGAAGGAGTATGCCATTTCAGCTGTTGTGCGACCGCTTTCCATAGATGCACGTTTGCCGTAAAAAGGCATTTACCTATTTAACGTGGATTTCGGTGGCTCATTCCACTGCTACTTGCGTGTCTGCATTGCGCTCTGATGCTCCGAAACTCACGTTAGAGGCAACATAAACATTGCTGCATGTCACGCTAGTAAACACTAATAACACATTACACAGCAGGTAACGTTAGCCTACCATTAGCCACAGTAGTAACTGGATTAAACACGGCTAAAATGCTGACAGCTAAACGGTGTAGTGTGACTGTATTTCACTGTAGAGGATTCCAACAGCGGGACGTCCAACAGTCTGCTGCTAAAGCTATGAGCTAAAAGACACAAACTAGCACTATGGTCCCTGCTGTTGTCTGAAAAACAAAACAGACGGGACAAAATGTTGCATTTCCTGGTAAACTGGTAAACATCGTGACCGGCTTATGATGACCGACTTCTACCTGTTGTGGAATTTTCCTCACGTTACTCTGTCCTCTGTGACTGTCTTCATCTAGAAACTAAGCTGCACGGTGCAGGGAACAACTCTGATTGGCTCATGGAGGCACGTGATCAGACAGTGGTTTATGAGCACTAGATTGGCTTTGCCAAGGAGCGTTCTATGAACGGAATGACTCATTTTAAATATCGCTCGATCACGCAAATTTGATTGTGGGAAGCCAAAATTGTGATCGTGATTAAAATTTTATTAAAGTGATGGTTCGGAGTAATTTACCCTAGGGTCCTTTGCACCATGACCTCGAGCCAAACACCCCCCCAGAAGCTTTTTTCACCTGGATCTAACACTGGGCGAGTTAGCCGCTGAGTAGCTTAGCGCGGGGCTAATTGACCCACGTTTGTATCTCTTAAATGACCCCACTAATAATGCCCGAAATGATACCAAAGGTCTACACTAGTGTGTGTATATACAGTGCCTTGCGAAAGTATTCGGCCCCCTTGAACTTTTCGACCTTTTGCCACATTTCAGGCCTCAAACAAAGATATAAAACTGTAATTTTTTGTGAAGAATCAACAACAAGTGGGACACAATCATGAAGTGGAACGAAATTTATTGGATATTTCAAACCTTTTAAACAAATAAAAAACTGAAATATTGGGCTGCAAAATTATTCAGCCCCTTTAAGTTAATACTTTGTAGCGCCACCTTTTGCTGCGATTACAGCTGTAAGTCGCTTGGGGTATGTCTCTATCAGTTTTGCGCATCGAGAGACTGACATTTTTGCCCATTCCTCCTTGCAAAACAGCTCGAGCTCAGTGAGGTTGGGTGGAGAGCGTTTGAACAGCAGTTTTCAGTTCTTTCCACAGATTCTCGATTGGATTCAGGTCTGGACTTTGACTTGGCTATTCTAACACCTGGATATGTTTATTTGTGAACCATTCCATTGTAGATTTTGCTTTATGTTTTGGATCATTGTCTTGTTGGAAGACAAATTCTCCATCCCAGTCTCAGGTCTTTTGCAGACTCCATCAGGTTTTCTTCCAGAATGGTCCTGTATTTGGCTCCATCCATCTTCCCATCAATTTTAACCATCTTCCCTGTCCCTGCTGAAGAAAGGCAGGCCCAAACCATGATGCTGCCACCACCATGTTTGACAGTGGGGATGGTGTGTTCAGGGTGATGAGCTGTGTTGCTTTGTCGCCAAACATAACGTTTTGCATTGTTGCCAAAAAGTTCGATTTTGTTTCATCTGACCACAGCACCTTCTTCCACATGTTTGGTGTGTCTCCCAGGTGGCTTGTGGCAAACTTTAAACCGACACTTTTTATGGATATCTTTAAGAAATGGCTTTCTTCTTGCCACTCTTCCATAAAGGCCAGATTTGTGCAGTATACGACTGATTGTTGTCCTATGGACAGAGTCTCCCACCTCAGCTGTAGATCTCTGCAGTTCGTCCAGAGTGATCATGGGCCTCTTGGCTGCATCTCTGATCAGTCTTCTCATTGTATGAGCTGAAAGTTTAGAGGGACGGCCGGGTCTTCGTAGATTTGTAGTGGTCTGATACTCCTTCCATTTCAATATTATCGCTTGCACAGTGCTCCTTGGGATGTTTAAAGCTTGGGAAATCTTTTGTATCCAAACCGGCTTTAAACTTCTCCACAACAGTATCTCGGACCTGCCTGGTGTGTTCCTTGTTCTTCATGATGCTCTCTGCGCTTTACACGGACCTCTGAGACTATCACAGAGCAGGTGCATTTCACGGAGACTTGATTACACACAGCTGGATTCTATTTATCATCATTAGTCATTTAGGTCAACATTGGATCATTCAGAGATCCTCACTGAACTTCTGGAGAGAGTTTGCTGCACTGAAAGTAAAAGGGGCTGAATAATTTTGCACCCCACTTTTTCAGTTTTTTATTTGTTAAAGTTTGAAATAGCCAATGAATTTCGCGTTCCACTTCATAATTGGGACCCACTTGTTGTTGATTCTTCACAAAAATTACAGTTTTATATCTTTATGTTTGAGGCCTGAAATGTGGCAAAAGGTCGAAACGTTCAAGGGGCCGAATACTTTCGCCAGGCACTGTATAGGTTATGCTCTTCATAAACGATGGATTGGAAAGTTTGTAAGACACCAGAAGTTTATGAACACTTGCCTGCTCTCTTCTGCTCTCTGTTGCTGTTGCTGCTGCTGCTACCCGCAGTTAGACCAGTGCTTAGGGACATCTACAAATTACTAACCGAAAAGAGATACAAAAAATATGTATTAATTTAATGATTAAATAAGGTAATGTCTCCAAACTTACCTCAATTATTACTTGTCTCCTGCTAGTTATATTACAGCACTTACTTTAAAAAATAAGTTAAATAAAAAATATTTTTGGTTGCATCTCTTTCGTGGTTGTAATTTGTAGATGTCCCTAAGCACTCGTCTCACAGCAGCAACAACAACAGCAGAGAGCAGAAGCCAGCAGGCAAGTGTTATTTATATAAACTTCTGGTGTACTTACAAACTTTCCAATCCATCATTTTATGAGTGCATAACCTATATATACTAGTGTAGACCTTTGGTATCATTTCGGGCATTATTAGTGGGGTCATTTACGAGATACAAACGTGGGTCCATTAGCCCCTGCGCTAAGCTATTCAGCTGATAACGCTACTCTACGCTAACTCTCCCAATGTTAGACCCAGGTGAAAAAACTCTTCTGGGGGGGTGTTTGGCTCGAGGTTATGGTGCAAAGGACCCTAGGGTGAAATTACTCCACACCATCACTTTAAACATTGTTTAGCAGGTTTTAAAAATATATAAATACATTTGGGTCCCCCTCTGTCTCTCTCCTGCTATAGGCTATTTCAGCCTCTTGAGGAGGGCACACAGCATAGACCACACACACACACACACACACACACACACACACACACACACACACACACACACACACACACACACACACACACAACCTTGATACATACCGAAAAATGTGACTCGGTAGTCCTATGTTTGATGAATTTGCTCAGCTAAGTTGATTCAATATTTTTGGGTAATGTACAATACGTGCAGTGTCGCCCCCGCCGACAACGCATAGTATTGTGGGCATCGGCACATCGCGTATCAAAAACTGGGACGACACATTTGGCTACGCATCGACGCATAATGGCGGCCGTAGCAATGCGTAGCCTTGCAGACGCGTATGCGTACCGATGCGTTGACTCTGTAACGGCCCTAACTGACAACATCTATGTCCTGTCAGTGACTACAGCAATGTGACCGAGCAACTGACAGATAACATGTTGAGAATTAATGTTTAGTCTTGCTACACGTAATATTACATTTTATCAGCGGTGGAAAGTAACCGTATACCGTTGGCTACTTGGATTGAATTTTAATTGGGTATTTTTCATTTAATCCTACTTATTAGGCTACTGAGTCAAGTAGGCTATTGTACGTTTTACTTAACTATTTATTTTATAGCTTTAGTTACTTTGCAGCGTCAGATTAATAATACAAAATAATATGAATAAATGATGATGTATTAAAGTGGATAAAGATGAGACTTTGTTGACCCCGTGGTGAAATTCACAAGCTACCTGCCAAGAATACTTCCGCTTTTATTTTGGTGAAAGTAACTCAAAAGTAACGCAAAAGTAGTATAAGCATTACAATTCAGAGACCGTAATATTGTAATATAACTAATTACTCTCAAATTACAGTGACTAGTAATCAGAAGAAGGCTACGTGTTAACCTGGTCTGACTCTCATCTTTAACACTGAGCATATTTATTAGCTCTCTCTGCCTCTTGTTGGTTAGACTAACAAATATATGGGCACAAAGTATTGGACAGGATATAAGAAAACATTTGTATCATAGTTTCACTACGCATACAGCCGTTCATCCACTCCTCTACACAGTAATAATAATTTATTGTAATCTAGAAGGTAGTGATGAGCCAAACATTGTCTTTTCAGGTGGAAGAAGTTTCCATGGGCTATGCCTCGGTTTGTTTTCAATTCAATGTTAGAGTGATATCAGTAATTGTGTAACATGTATGGTCTACTTTAGAACTGTCAATCTTCCTCTATAATACTATTCGAATTCCATTTATTTTTGAATGATATTTGAATATTTAATGCTCAAATTGCAGCCTGTTAAATATGCACTACTCAGGCTTATGCATTGTCAATGCCTCTACAAGCATGTGGTTGTTGTTACATGTTCTGTCCACTAATAGGACATCTAACATTAGACTGGCCTTGAGGCGACCTGCACGCAACTTTGTTTACATTTGTTTTCCACCACGAGCACACAGCGACAAACCCAAATCAACAGAGAACTCTGGAATGAAACATGTAACAAGTAAAGCGACTCTGTTGTAAAGGCTAACTGTGCTTGGTTAGCACAATGACATGTTAGGAAGCACAGCCGAAACCATTTGTCATAAACTAGCTAGGTAAGTTACAAACGATGCGAACGGCGTTGATAACTAAGCCAAACGGTGCTGTCACTGCTATTTTAGTGATTTATAAGCAACCGGTTTCCAGCAGATTGTCACGTTACTGAGAATACAGCTGTAAGAAGATAATATGACGTGGAAGCTAACTCTGACCGCTGTAGGGGAGCTAACATAAACTTTAGCTTTCTCCATGAAGCTCCCAGCTACGCTAACGTTGCCTCCCGACGCAGTTAGGAAACCAGAACGAGCTAACTACCGTATTTTCCAGACTATAAGTCGCACTTTTTATACTACTTTGCTGGTCCTGCGACTTATAGTCAGGTGCGACTTATATATCAAAATATATATAATTTAACATGTTTTTACATGTTAATTCATACTGAAAACATTACCGTCTACAGCCGCGAGATTGCGCTCTAAGCTTGTGACAACTAGAATGCTACTCCTAAAGACAACTGAGAAAGAAAAGAGATAACAAACTGCAGGTAGTAAAAAAACTGTAATCGAGCAGCAGAAAGAAAGTTTGAAATGAGGGAGAAACTTGTGAGGGAGACTGGAGAAAAGGTGACTCATACTGCAATGAAGAAAACAAATAAAGCTAATCGGCTAATCGCGGGCTGAAAGCAAGATGGCCAGTGCTGGAGGAACGAGTCGGGAGGGGCTTTTCAACGGTGCAGTTACGTCTCCACGCCTTTTAATCCATCCATGCTCCACGCCCTGGTAGCTAGTTGTTCTGTGTGCTATTGTATAGTTCAATAACTGTTAATGTGTTACGTTAACATACCGGACACCTACCGTATTCAGCCTGTTGTTCTGTGTGCTATTGTGTAGTTGACAGATGAATTGTGTGTCATTGGTGTGGTGAGTGTGCAACAGAGGAGCGTATAATGGCGGTGGGCTGTCGGTGATTGGTGCGCGGGGGGGTTGTGTGCTCTTAAAATTTCTTCAAGGTTGGCAGGTCTGTACATGTTACATATAGATGCAACGCAGATGCCTTTGTGGTGCCATTGCGTCTTTGCTGACCCCTGACCCCTCTGCGCCCGACCTAGAGGCCTCTAACCACATAATCTCTGCGCCCCTCCCGTTGTGGTCAACATTTGCATAGCGACACGGTTAAGCCGATGCAGACCTTCGAAAGGATGACTGTGGGGATGACTGTGTCGAAGCGACTGAGTGGCCAGATCCCTGCTGCATTATGGGTCCAGTAGTCTTTAGGGCTGGACCTGAATATTCGTTCAGTGGGTTGGTATTCGATTTGAAAATTTGACATTCGAATATTCTTGTTTGTTTTATTTTTTTTTTTTTTTTGCACAACCTGGCATCCCCCTCCAAACGGTTCTCATTCACGCTTGAATATGTTCGAAATATAATACTCTCTTTTACAATTTTCTTATATAGCCTATAGGGCTGGGCGATATGGCCTAAAAATAATTTTTTTTTTCAAAAAGAATCAGATTTAAGATTTTTTTTTTTCTCCCTCTACTTAAAATCAATCTGCAGATGACAAAGAAATTGTTCAAAACAATTTTTATTTTGTTTTGACTCATACACACACATGGGGCATGTACCATTATGATTATTCATGCCAATTTTGTGGAAATATAAATTGGTTTGAGGTTGTTGTTTTTTCAACAACAAAACGGATGCGTGAGATAAAGCTGTTTTCACACATACAGGTGGTAATTCACTTCTCGTTCCTCGCTAAAAGTTCAAATCATTTTAACGTTATTGCGCAACCTTGCCCCTATTTTCACCTGTTGCTGAGTAACGTACGTTAACATCCCATGGTCTCTTGAATGTAGCATACCTGTAGCAAGCTCCTTCGTAGCGATAAAAACAAACGTCGAAGCGGAGCTCCGTGCTACACAGCGGCGATTGCAAGTTGTTTAAGCCGCTACTGACCTCCGTCACAGCTCGGTTGTATCAGCAGCATTTAGTAGATGTGTTGAGCCGCAAAAGAGTTCCTCAACACCACCTCTGGTGCCCCGCATGGTGCTCCTAAGTAAGTAATGAAACGACTGGTTAAGAAAATAATTAATGTTAGTCCCTGTCGCTGCCATGTTGTTTGTGTATCTCTATGGCAAACGCGCGGGGGGAGGGATGAGCCCGTTCGGAGCTACGGGAGCCCAGAGGGGAGCGTCGGCGGATGTTAAGGAGAAAATCGATTTTTCATTTAAACAAATCCACGTTGACTACACATTCGAGTTAATCGATAAATCGATTTATCGCCCAGCCCTAATAGCCTAGCCATTTTAATAGGATGGACAACCCAACCTCGTTATACTTAATAAATATATTTGCTTCTTCTTGGACTACTAAAGTGTTCCAGCAACGGGAGTATGCCCATGAGTTGAACGTCATTGCCGTCACGATTCAGCGAAAAGAAGACAAAAATGCCGAAGACTTCATCTGTGTGGGAGAACTTCAAATTAAGTGAGACCAAAGACAAAGGCAGAGTGTCAAATATGCAATTTGAAACTGGCCTACCACAACAGCACATCAAGCTTGAGAAATCAGTTCTGAAAGTAGAACGAGCTGCTTTTGTCCCCCATTTACACGTGATAAAAATGTGCACTTAATTTTCATGGAAAATAACGTGACTTGCGAATAGGCTACGGCAGTTAATGACGAACAGTAAAAACGTAGCCTACTGTAGTAACAGGGTGTCCTGCGACAACAAAGCAGTTGCTTCGTCTCGCTTGTCTCTTTCACCGTGAAAAAAAGCTGCCTTCAGGTGCGGTTTGGAAATGTTGGTTTCCCCCGCCGCTGCGGCCGCCACCGAAGCTTCGAATATTCGCTGTTGAAAAGCACCGAAGCTTCGAAGATCAAAAACTGGTATTCGGTACAGCCCTAGTAGTCTTCACTTGGAACAAAATGAAAGGACAAACATGTATCAGCTTCAGATGACATATCTTCAAACTTGAGCTTGAAGACTAGTTGGGAGCTGTAGGCTGTACTGTATATGCTGTGTGTAAAATGACTTGTGGACTATTTACAGTGGCAGAGTCTGGGAGGACCCCTGGGAGCCGGCCAGCAAATTTGCCTGATGACCTTTTTTTTGTTTGTTTTGTATATTTGTTTTACTATTTGTTTTGTATGTTTGTTCAGAATTAAATTCACTATTGTTACATTTTATGATTTGTCTGTCAATCATTGACTACACTGAATAATTAATGTGTGATGACTCTGTGCTGTATTTGATGGGAAAAGTGAGATAGCGGAAAGTTGCATGAACAAGTACCAAAGTGGCATCCTACTAACTGATCATGAAAATTTTAGTCAGTATTTGTGCTAATTTTGGAGCAGAGTAAATGGGCTCCTATCCCTGGTGACAGATGCCTCCCGCATCAGGATGTATTACTGAAAGACTGCATCCTTTTTTACCTCTGACTGCTTAGTAGCACTCCACAGTTTGTTTTTGTTATCATTGTTGTCTGTTCAGAATACTTATGAGAGTTCTTAAGACATTTTCAAACATTCCCAATGAAGAGAAGAGGCACATTTATCAATTTTCAACAATTTTACATGGGTTATGATTTTTCAGGTCAGGAAAGAACTGATGGACAAAAAATATGGAAGTGAATTAAATCACACAGCATCTGATGTGCCACTCAGAGAGGCCATTTTTTTTCATATCCTTTGCCTCGTACAAAGATTGTTGTCAAATTTCACAAATATGTTTTTCATCCTCTGTGTCAACATACAGTATGTGCATGACATAATATGATCAGACTTCAGAGATCAAAACTGGAGACATGACCCTGAGAAATTGGAAACATTTCCTGCTTGGCTATCAATATACACTCACCTAAAGGATTATTAGGAAGACTTTTTAAATTTCACATTAATGAAATTATCTAATCAACCAATCACATGGCATCTGCTTCAATGCATTTAGGGGTGTGGTCCAGGTCTATACAATCTCCTGAACTCAAAGCGACTTTGAGCGTGGCATGGTTGTTGGTGCCAGACGGGCTGGTCTGAGTATTTCACAATCGGCTCAGTTACTGGGATTTTCACGCACTTTCACTTTGTAAACCATTTCTGGGGTTTACAAAGAGTGGTCTGAAAAAGTAAAAAGTATCCAGTAAGCTGCAGTCCTGGGGGGCCAAAATGCCTCGTTGATGCTAGAGCGAGCGACTTTTGAGTCTATGAAAAGCGCTATATAAATTCAATTTATTATTAGAGGTCAGAGGAGAATGGGCCGACTGATTCCAGCTGATAGAAGATCAACTTTGACTCAACCACTCGTTGCAACCGAGGTATGCAGCAAAGCATTTGTGAAGCCACAACACGCACAACCTTGAGGCGGATGGGCTACACCAGCAGAAGACCCCACCGGGTACCACTCATCTCCACTAAAAATAGGAAAATGAGGCTACAATTTGCACGAGCTCACCAAAATTGGACAGTTGAAGACTGGAAAAATGTTGCCTGGTCTGATGAGTCTCGATTTCTTTTGAGACATTCAGATGGTAGAGTCAGAATTTCAACAGAATGAGAACATGGATCCATCATTCACTGGGCAGGCTGGTGCTGGTGGGGGTGTAATGGTGTTGGCCCATATTGATAGGATAAGGTCAAACACGGTATTAGTAGGGTGTTCCTAATAATCCTTTAGGTGAGTGTAATTTAAAAGTCTAAATTTTTCTTGTGATAAAACCAGGGATAGAGGTAGTTTTCATATGTTTTCCCTGACAATAGAGAATGTGCCAGGACACTGAGGACATTGATCTGGTCACCCTAACATGACTTAACAGGTGGGCTGTTTACTAAGGCTTATGACAGTGGAGGGAAATCTTAAGGCCTGGCCGTGCAAGGTGGGCCACGTGCGGCCTGTTGTGCTGTTTAATCCGGCCAATATCTTCATGATCAAAGGCCTCAGGTCTGACTTGTCAGGAAAGTGTTGCATTATTCATGAAATTAAATGTTATTTAGCTGATGTTTTTAATCCAAAGCGACTTACAACTGCTCTATATGCCAGAGGTTGCACTCCTCTGGAACAGCTAGGGGTTAAGAGTCTTGCTCAGTGACACATTGGTTGATGTATCGCAGTGGGAATCGAACTCGGATCTCCCACACCAAAGGCATGTGTCATATCCACTGCGTAAATGATGCATAAATGATGAAAACAATCCATCAGCTCCTTGGCGTTCATATGGACAGCACCTTTGGCTGGAAGGCCCGTGTTGATAGTGTGTGTTATCATTTAGAGCAGACACTCAGTGAGGGTTTATGTTATACAAGGCTGCATTACAGAGCATTTTAATATGTCAGCATGGAATATCTAAAACAATCTCATTAAAGCTTGCTTGTCAGTGGACTGTCATGAAGGTTGTGTAGATCAGTGTTTCTCAAATGGGGGTACATTTTGTTTAAAAAAGTTGTCGTTTAGTGAATCGATCACTGCCAGCGCTGTATTGCACTGTACCTCTTTATAGACTTTTTTTTTTTTTTCTACAGAAAATGTTTTGCGCTGGTCAGGGGGTACTTGGCTTAAAAAAGCAATTCAAAGACGGAATAATATTGAAAAAAACTTTGAGAAACACTGGTGTAGAGGAATAGAAACCAGTCTCTCCAGGGAAGCACAGAGAATATGGTCTGATCTGTTATTCTCCATGCCAGATGAGCTCCTTTCCTCTGGCAGAAGAAATAGGGTACCCCAATGTAAAGTAAATATTTCTAAATGATAGCCCAATTTGGACTTACCTCAATTAAAACTTTAAATAATGTTGCTTAAGGCTGGTTGTGCAATAGCTTCATGATATGATGCATATAGGGTCGTGTGTTGCTCTTGTCACTGTTTGTGAAAGATGAGCAATAGATTGTTGCTTTGTGAGGTCCTTCAGTCTGACTACATATCACTTTGTTCATGTTGTTTTTTATTGTAAGTATATGTCAGCTATATGATAAAACAATATGTCAAGTGTTATGTGTGAAGCATTTGAACTCAAGACAAATATCCCTCTGGGGGCGATAAAGCATCTCCTGCAAACTGGTCTTCATGATATAGTAAAAATTTAAATGTTGTCGTAGGACTATAGCAAACATATCGTTGGAAAGGTCTCAACCAGGAGAGGAACACATGTCAGTTTGAAAAGGATACATTACTCCTGCTTTGAAATATTGACCTCTGAACCTTGAACCCAGTCCATATTTGAAGGCTGGTCATTTAATTCAATTCAATTTAGCAACAGAAGGTGCTACACACATAGGACCAGCTTTTCTAGAAAGCTCTGGACCTCAGCTATCATGTAGATATGGTCACCAAAGTTTACCCACTGTAAGCACTGTAAAATATGATAATAAGCTATTTTCACCTATTTAACAATTTTATTTTTTAAATCTGATGTCACCAGTGTGTTCCCCATCCCCCAAAACCCCAGGGTGTATCCAAAATTATACACTGCCAATTTCTAATTATGAGAACTATACCAATATATATTTAAAACTACAACTCCCACAAGAGACGCGCCACAGAATCTGTTACAAACCTTGTGTATTTGTAGTTCTCCCGGGATGGGTGGGAGGACGTGTTTCTGCTATCGGCCGTGAAAAGGCTTCATGAAAATGAATGGCCGCATTGCATTGTGGGAGATCGGCTTTTGAATGCGCCCAGCTCAGCTCATATCATAGCCTACTGTTCTGTCTTATTTACTGTAGTAGTTCACCGGTAATAAGACCGAAATAATATAATTAAAATAAAGAAATGCATGATAACATCTAATAAATGTTTGATAGATGTAGCGTTATAGTTTTAGAAAGAACAAAGCAATCCAGCTTCTGTGGCAATAAGACCGTTACAATAACATTAAAAGAAATACATATAAACCATGAAATTATCTCGTGAATACATTTTATGATCCATCCAGTGTTTCTACAACCCCAATTCTGAAGAAGTTGGGACAATGTCTCCATAACAGTCTGATCTGAATCCAATAACAGTGCAAAGGCAAGAAATTGATTGTTGAAACAGGAATTTTATTGCTGCTGAAATACATTTAGAATTTCCGGTCACCAACTTCTGATTTGGACAATAAAAGGCATTAGTACATACATGAGTAATTAAAGTCAACTCAAAAAACATTAAAAAGCTAAGAAGAGAAAAATTGTAGTATATTGAATGCTGTTTTCATCACATTTAAGCACTTTCAATTACCTACATTTATGGTCATTTTAAAAAACTTACCCTTGAAATTATTTTCAAAAAGTCAAAGTGAAAAACTTTAAAAGATTTCAAGGACCCGTGGGAACCCTGCATTACTAAACTGGCAAGACCTTCAGGGCATAGCATTAAAATAAGGCCTACTTATATTCTGAAAGTCACTGCATGGGCTCAGGATACAAAATAACCCTTATCCATGAACAGTCTGACATACCGGCCACAGGTGCAGGCTAGGAGTACTGTGCTAAGAAATACATTTAGATGACGCAGCCATATCTGTGTATCCATGTAAGATGGATCTAGGAGATGGAGGAAACTGTTAGGATGAAATTTCTTCTTCTCCCTGGAAATCCTTGAGACTGTACTTAAAACAACACACCACATTTTAGGCATCTATTAGCTTATACAACCGCAAAAACAACACACATACTGTAGCTCAGATGATTAACACAAATCACTAAGACAAAAGTAAAAAGTGAAGAGCATGTCAAGTGATTACAAAGTCCTGATAGGGACTGACCCTGTGATACATGATGGACAGCTATGGAGTGTGTTGCAGTGGTTGTAGTGCAAAAGTAAAAATCACGTGTAATTCATGGCTCAATTCAAACGGGATCAAAAAATTATTATTATCTCTCCATTGACTCTCGTTCATATTTTTTCCGAATTAAGGTTCCATGGACTGGAAGTAGAAGGGCGTGACTTCCGCTCTCTATTGTATATTTTACATAGACTGTAACAGTCAATGACATTTTAGCACATAGGCAAAGCTGCCGAAGCTGAACATTATATTCCAAAATATATATGTTTATTTTTAAAGCAGATTTTAAATTACATTGTAACAATTTAACAATTTGTCCTTATGAAATCCAATCGCGGCACGGCTGTCTTGGAACGCAATAGACAGACGGTGGCAGGATACCCCAACACATAGCTAAATTCAACTCAAATGTAACAGTGAACAATCAGTGATGAGATGCCTCTCCAAACGCAGAAACCAAGTGCAATCACACCATAAAACATTAAGAAAAAAGATCCGTATTTTGCCGCAATCCAATGACACGAAACAAAAGTAATCCACAGCGATCAGTAGATCCACAAAAAGGTAAATGATACGGTGTATCCAGCAAGTCCTACGCGCGTCACATTCAACAGCCAGCTCCAAACAGGTGAACGAGGCCTCTCCACTTCGCCGTTGAAAACAAAGTGAAATAAACATATACAAGTCCAAATCCACACAAAACGCGCAATCAATTAGTAAGCTGACATCAAATGTATATACATGGCATTTAGGAAACCTTTACTGCAACGTTGGCACGGCAAGATTTGCAGACATAGTGCAAGAGTAAATGTTTACGTCCTGCTGCTCCCATCGTCAGCCAGGTAGGCTAATATTTTTTTCACTAAAGCAGCATATGAAAACAGATGTATTTAGTTGTTTTGTGTTATTTAAGATATTTTTTTAATTATATTTTAAACAATGCATTTACCCGTTTTAGCCACCAGGGGAGCAGTGGTCCCTCTGCCTCCGAGCAAACTCTGGTAGCGGGGGCCGAGACTAAGCGCTACATGAATAAATATGCACCAAACAAGCCATTTTGAAATTTTGCTGTTTCATGAATACAAAAGTTGTGTTACCCCCCTCCTAGACTATAAAATTATGGGTGACCCTCCCCTCAAAAAAGAATAAAAAGACATGACCCTCCCCTATTTTCCTCCGGTGGTCCATTCCATTCCATTTTGCACTACTTATTTAATTCCATGTTGTTATATTTTTTATGTATATGTTGGCTCTGGAAAATGAGTTGCTTCTAATCTCATTGTACATGTATATAGTGACAATAAATATGGCGTTATATATGTGTCACATTCCTGAGCGAGTAATTGTATGTTTTGAGCACAGAGAACTATTTTTTGCAAGCACATTGCATTGCATTTTGAACAGAAATTTACACTCGCAAAAAATAATTTAGTTTGAGTAAACAAAAACCTATTTCCTGCACAATAAATGTATTTGCATGTCTTTCTCTGCTCGCAGGTAGACGCTGCTGCGCTCCGGTCATGTCTCCCTCGCTCTCAACCTCTTCACTCTGGGCGCTACTCTAGACACGCTCGTTCAGATTTTCACAGCGTTACAAGCGTGCCACAAAACCAACCAATCGCAGAATCAAAAGATCAATTCTGATTGGCTGTTCGTCTCCAATTAGATCGCAAGTAGCAAGAAACAAAACTCTAGGAGGAACAGTCTTTTTCAGTCAACACCTGTTGGTACAGCAAATACTGACTACAGTGGAGCTGTTTGACTAATGTTACTGGATTAAAACACATTTCGGTCAGTATTTTGTATTATTGACTTATATCACAGAAATGTCTTAATATTGACTCATCCTTCACAAGAAATCTAGATAGCTCACACACAGCAGCCGACATGTCATCTGAACAGGCCTCGCAGCACTGTAACAGCCAATCAGAATTGACCTTTTGATTCTGCGATTGGTTGGTTTTGTGGCACACTTTTAAACGCCATAAATAAAAGGCATTCTATTCTATTCTGTTGAGAACAAGTGATGTAGCGCCCTCTCTTGGCCAATCTGTCACATAGAAACAGGAAACATAAGCATTACATCTCTTATAAAAAGAAGAAAAGCTAACTGCACTTATACATTTAATCTGAGTGTCTGTTTTTTTTCAGACACACACAAACCGCTTTGACAAATTGTGAAGTAGAAGTCTTAATAGTTTGATATTTATAAGCCAGTTGATATTATCATTCAGAGTCTGACTGCAGTGTTCAAACAGTTAAAGCCTTCAGTTTGCAGATCCATCTTTGTTTCTCAGTACACTTCACTGAGCTCCATCCTACGTTCTGGACAGACATTACACACTGACCGTCAGCAGGAGGAGGTAGTTTAGGTGTCCAGTTGCTGAGGGAAGAACATGATGTTTAGATCAAGGCTGATAGATTTTATGATTCAAAGTGTTTAGGAATGTGTCTCTTACCTTACAGTCAGATCACTTCCATCAATCCACTTCCATCTCCCACCTTCAGCTCTCAGGCCAAACCAGTATCCGGTTCCTGAACTAACCCACGCTGTATGTATTCAGTGCATTCTGACAACAGAGAAACAGTTATCAGATATTTAAACACTATAACTAAATAATCACACTATGATCTACAGACTCACAGAGTTCAAACCTGGATAAAATACATTTCAATTTAATAATTGTGTTCATGGGCATAAATTTCATCTAACAGATGGGGAGGATACTAAAATCAAAATTTCTTAAGAGTAATTTTTGAAGGGGACACAGATAATACATACAAAATTATAATTGTAGCAGATGTGTGTAGTAAGTAGGCTGGCAAAGCTGTTTTATATTTAGATGACTGACTTCATTTTCTATAACCAGTGTGTAGCATGAAAGCACGGTGGGTGGAATTAGCAAGCTAGCCAACGTTAACAGTCCTAAGGAAGTAAATATGTTTCATTGGATTTTGAAATTTAAAAAGATATTGAATTTCTAGCACTGAATATATTTATGCATTGAAGTTATGTATCTCAAATTTGCGCTTCAAAATTTTAGTCTTCAAATGTTCAACAACTCTTCAAAATTCAATAGGGAATATGCCAAATTCAGCTGCAAAAATGTAATGTATAAAATTCAGTGTTAACATCCGGGAACCCAAGGAAAAGCAATCGATTCTAGATTATAGATCAGGAGTGTGCCATAGTGGATTGCCATGAAAACTTTTTACAACTTTTTACAGACCCCGCTGTCAGCTGGCTGGAGCTCTTTCAAGAGACTCGGGGACAAGAGGAGTTCATTTCCTCCATCGATTATTTAAATAACACAACACAAATATCCATTATAAGATTAACATGAACCTGTGAATATCTGCCTTTTCGGAGTTAAAAAGCTTCACAAGCAATTGCGGGCGTAATGACCTCACTGTTCGGCTGACACACACACACACACACACACACACACACACAGGCCACAGAGAAACATATGGCATTATTTATTATTTATAAGTATGTTAAAGAGAGACGTATCTCTCCTTTCAGAAGCTGCTCTCCCACTCATCTGCTGCTCTGAATCTAGAATCGATTGCTTTTCCTTGGGTTCCCGGGTGTTAACACAGAATTTTAAACATCACATTTTGCAGCTGAATTTGGCCTATTGAGTTTGAGCAAGTTGAAAATATATTAGCTGAAATGTATACATTGCATTTAGCATCTGAATTTTGAGAAAAGAATCCCACGAGTCCCTGGGACTTCTGCCTAGCATTAACGTAAAGGCAGAAAACCAAGCAGTGGACCAAACCATTGTGAGGAAAGGGAGGGGGGACTCAACATGTTTCTAAACTTAAAAGCCATTTGTTGCCCTGTTTGTATTTGTATTATTTTACTACTTACACAATTATTTGAAGTAATTAATTATGTACCATACACAGCGTGTTTTTAATGAAATGTTTAGGGGGGATAACCCTCAGATGGGTTTGGTCTTGACCCCGATTCCTCCCCAATTTCCGCCTATGTTTGTCATAAAAAATGTCCACAGTTTTCTCATTACCTTTTCCTCTTCATTATGTACAACAACCAAATCTGAACCCTTTCCTCTGCAGTTTTGTCGAGCTTCTTCCCAGGTTTTCTGATTAGAACCATCAGCGTTATTATACGCATAGCAGTTGGTCGCCTGGGACCTGGTGGGTAACCATCCATTCGGACAAGCTTTACACTGTCTCACTGAAACAACAGAGACCAACCAATATACAAAATTACTGCATTGTGATATTAATGTTATTATTGGATCTAATTAATGGAATCTGAACATACCGTTACTTGTTTTTGGGCAGTAGGCATCAATGCTCCACTGAGCTCGACTGACTTTGAGCTCATTCCAGTTTGTCTCCAAGTCTTGTATTCGTTTTGTTAAGTTGTTTCTCTGTCTCCAGCTCCTGGTTTCGTGAGTTCAGCTGCAGGTTTCGTGTTGTCAGGTCCTGGACGTCTACAGTCAGGTTTGTGATCTTGCTTTCTAAGACAGTATAGTTTTGTGTCAGGTTGCCCAACCGGACTGTCAGATTATTGTTTTCCCTCTTCAACTTTTCATTGTCTAAGCTGAGTTTGTGGTTGACGTTTGTCAGGTTGCCCAGCTGGACTGTCAGACTGTTGCTGTCCCTCCTCAACTTTTCATTGTCTAAGCTGAGTTTGTTGTTGACGTTTTGTCAGGTTGTGATTGGCAGCCATCAGCCCACTTTCATCACTCTGATGACTTAATGTAGCAAATGCAAAATGAAAATTAGCTTCTTAATTATAGTGATAAAGCAATTTGTTGTTGATGTTGTCATTTAGCCACCTTTGGAAACTATTTCCTGTCTGTCTCACTCTAGGTTTTCCAGCCTTTTGGAAAAGACATAAACCAACTGTTAGTCTGTCTCACAATGTTTTCTGACTTCCCCAAAGGACCCTGTGGCCCTCAGGCCCTTAAGATCATACTAAAAACTATAAATATCTCACATTGCCTAAAACAGCTGACCACTAGTTTTAAGTCAACATTACTCAAACAGGAGTAAATAGTAGAATAGAATAGTGCACTTGTTGGCCAAGTCTTTCATTCACTGATTTGATGCAATTGCAAGCCTTTATGGCAGCAGGACGGTGTATGTGGGATTGACTCAAATTTAGACTGGCTATATTTATTGTTATGAAGCAATATGTCAACAGTGTGGCTCACAGATGTGTGTTTAATAGTTTTTGGATGACAATGGAGCTTTGTGTCACAGAGGAAGAAGATATATCCAACACATTCTCACTCCCATCCCGTAAATAAGCAACGCTTTGGCATTTGTTATTGACGCAAAAATTCTCCTTTAGCACCATATTTAGACCTGCTTGGTTGGGACTCTTGGCACCACATTTTGACGCTCTGTGTCAGGACCCTTGGTGTCACGCAGATATTTGGTCTTTCATACTACTCGCTATCGTTGTCGCTCTTTATACTACCTCAAGGTGAAGGTGCAAACTCCAGACAAGTAGTAAGTGCAAGTACATTAGCTTTAAATAGGTAATGCTACAAAGAGCCATATCAAAGTGCAGCATCAACAGAACAGGTTCATATATCAGGCTTTGATACACACACACTACTGTATTGTTAGTGGACACATTTATTGTTGGTTTGGGTCTGATCATGGGATTTGTTGACAAGAAAAAATTTATAGAATATCACTTGACACAACCTTTAATTCCTTTTATGCATACAGTGCACGTGTATTTTCTCATTGGGGCTTCTGTCTCTTCTGAATGTGGCAAATTCATGACTTATATCAAATATTGGTTTCAGACACAAAACTAATACTGTTATTCTTTAAGGTTTGTCTCATGTCTAAGTGTGAGTTCATGCATGGACTGCCTGTTCAGTATACTTACGGTGGTAGAGGACGACGACTGCTATGATGCCCAACAGCAGAATGACACAAAGAATTCCCAAACAACAGGCCAGCCGCTGATACTGGAGACGTCTGTTGTTTGCTTTCTTGACGAGCAAAACTCCTGCTATGAATCAGAAATGGATTTATTGCCAAGTAAGTAATAGTAGTAAAATTATTATAAAATTATTTTACATTAACAACTTACCATTTGTGTCAGCGTTTGGTTCGTTTGTTTCGCTTTTCACCTTCACTTCATCGTACACAGTTTCCTCCTCCTTTCTAGCTGAAAGGTTGAAGGACACAATCTCATTTTCAGAACTCGGCTGATCAAGATTTTTTGAGACTTTAGGCGCTCCATGCTTTTGTTCTATAATGTAGTATGTTTCATAAGTCATGAAAAAAATTTCACACAGGGAACTGTCAGCTAAAACCACAGATGTTGAAATTGTCTCGCACTTAGCGGATCCTAGACAAAAAGGGGAAACTGCCTTTTAAGGGGAAAAACTTAAAATACTTTAAAACCCTCTGAGGTCTAAGCCATGTTTTCTTTAATTTGCCTGGTCTCCTTGTGTAATAATGCTTGTATAACCTCAATCCTGTTATGCACATTAAAAGTTATATACATCATTTCTTTCAGGAGATCCTGGGCTATCAGGATATGCATGCTGCAAAAAAAAAACTAAACGGAAATTAAATCTCAGGAATGTATTTAAATCCTACAAAGGAACAATAATGACTAAACCTTTTGGCTTTTGAAAATTGTTCACCCAAGTGTTGGCAATCAGGGGAAAAAAAATAAGCACTGTATCCTCCAGGCTTCATTCTGCCGTCTCTTTATCTATCTGCCTCTGCTGATCCTCTGCCTTCCAATACACACACACACACACACACACAGGCACACACACACACACAGGCACACACAATTCCATATCAGATCCTAAATAGTTAGACTCTATTCTACACATACCACCAAAATTATGCAGCTATTTGGATTTACTATTCTGATCACAACTGTATTTTCTATCCAGTATTAGTGAAGAAAATACCAGTACAAGAAATCAATATTGCATATGATCACATGAATAAAGATACAGTATCTGATCCATAGCAACAGCATAAGTTCCAAGATATCTATTATTGATATACTGTATTTAAAAAAGAATACTACACTTACCTTGGGTTTGAGGATGTTTCTTACTTTTGAATACAACCGAAGCGTAGTCAACCTCCTCCTCCGCCATGGTTACAGTCGCTCTGTTGGGTTCTCTCTGACTTGTAGACAGAGAAGTATTAAACCACAGGGCATCTGTAAGTCTGATGAGAACAACTTCTGTTTTTGGTTGAGAAAGGTATTTGCAATCATGACTGGCTGAATATGATCCTCCAAACCATATACAGTGTTTTCTTTAGTACTTAACATGCTCTGTTAACAAAACAAGCCTTCTATCTGTTATTTATAACTTATATCTGTACTGTAACTAAAACCATAAAAGCAACACTGATCAATGTAAGATCACTATCTAAGTCTTTTCTAATCAATAGCCTGATTACTAGTCATGAATTACACATATTACATATTCACAAGAAATAATAATGAATGAACATCAATAAATTTATTCTTCATAATACTGAGAATAAACATCCATCACTCATCCCCTATTACTCATGTCAGTTTACAGAAGCGTATCCCAGAATGCAAAGCGTAATAGGCAGAGGGAACATGTAAACTCTAAAAGCAGCAAACACACTGAGGCCAGATCTGCGTGTGTCTCATCTTTTATTAAACATGTTACATAATCTGACATTTACGATAGAAAGAGAAAAATCAATCCAATATCTAATTGCACTTATACTTTTAATCCATGTGTCAATTTTTCCAACTCACAACTTGATATTATCATGCAGAGTCTGACTGTAGTGTTTAAACACATAAAGCCTTCTTTTTGCAGATCCATTGTTTTTTCTCATCACAGCTCACTGATCTCCATCCTAGAAACGTACAGACTCTAGTGGCCTAAAATAAGTGCTGATACACAAATGTTAATACACAAATGTTTGATTATATCTTGGCTGTGAATTTTGCCATTTCAATAGCATTTGTTCGCAATGTGTTGTCATGCTTTAAAAGCATCATGCATTATGAAAAATAATATTAAAACTACACAAAAGATGAGATGCTTACAGTATCTCAGCAGCAGATAAGAAACATTTATCTTTTTAAAACAACAGAGTCTGTGTGAAGGCTGATAAGGAAATGGTAAAGTTTACAGTGTACTAATTTCCATTTCTCAGGAAAGTGTGTGGTTTTTAGTTCTGCTTTGAAGCTATGAAAGTTGTTGTTGAAAGTTGTTGTCTGGTTAGCAGCTAATGCCTCAAGTCTTCTCCTTTTATGGTTTAAACCCACACCGTGTGTCTGCAGCATCTTCCCACGCTGCTGCCGACAACCTTTCATCAACAGACAGTCACTTTTATCATAATCAAATAGATTCGATAAATTCTATCTGCTGAGATTGAAGACCCATTTGACAAACTTCTACTTCTACTTACTTCTACAAAATTCTACTTTTCAAGTTCATTGTTCATCACACTGAGAACAAACATCCATCACTCCTCCTCTGTACCTGCTTATGTCTGTTTACAGGAGCATATCCCAACATGCAATGCGTGAAAGGCAGAAAGAAACAGATTCAACACACAAACACATTAACCTGACCTGCCCATGTTTGGACTGTGGAGGAAACCCATGTGAACATGAGGGAACATGTAAACTCTAAAAGCAGCGAACCCACTGAATATATCAGCCTGTTTTGGGTCACTATCAAACATCAATTGTAACCCACTAAACTAAATCATATCAAGCATATCAGTAAAAAAAAAACCCGGACAGAAACAGGAATAACTGATCAGTATTCACAGCAGAAGGACTAAACTAAAAGGAACACAGATAGCTTCAGACACCCCCCCACACTGCACAGTCTTCTACCCTCAGGTCAGAGACACAGGTCACTCATTCAGGTCTGACCCCTATTTCCACTGGGCACCTCTGTGCTGCGTTCTGGATGCACCGCGTGCCCCCGCGAGCAATCGCAGCCATTCAAGTCAATGCTAGATAATTGCTGAGTATGTGAACTGTACATGGGAACTGTGAACCGTGTGACTGTGCATAGGCATAATTTACAGAGGGGGTGGGGGGTTACAACCCCCCCAATAATCAAAACTGGCCAGTGCAACCAAAAACCCCAAAAGCTATTATAATTTACATTACGTAAATAGACTTTTGCACCATAAATTGATGTAGAACAATTCACCAGAATGCAGAAAATTAAGGGTTTGTTGTGCTCAAAATTTCAATTTTGCTCGAAAGTGGAGCTCTCAAACCCCCAATGTTGAACCCAAAGTTTCACCCTTGTGACTGTGTGTGTTGTGTTTTTGGGTACATGGATTGGGCATGCACTTATGCTCTGCCAAAATGAACTTTGTGATGGATAAATAAAGTTCATTGAATTGAACTGAAGGCCATATCTGATTCTGTCTCATCTGGATTAAACATGTTACAACATCCTGAATAAGGTTGTTCCTTCTCTTAGTTGATTAACACGTGCACGTACTGACATTTTCGAAAAAAAAGGAGAAAAGCAACAATATCTGGCATACACTTTATTCAATGTAATAGACTAAAATATGAAACTGCTTCTAGATAGAAAGATAACACTTAACCATCAGCTGTACAAGGAAATATTGAAACAGACTCTGGAACATTCTGTTGAGAACAAGTGATGCAGCGCCCTCTGTTGGCCAATCAGGAGCAACAAAATAAAATGTCATAGAAACAGGAAATATAAGCATTGCCAAAAATCCTCTACTAACCGGTCTCTGGCATTGCAACTCTAACGAAGAAGAAAAAATCATATTTATAGTTATTGATAATTAACAGTTTAGTGCCCCTTCAGGCCAGTCACTGTATTTTCTTAAATGTTGGTGTCAGTAGTCAGACACACCATACCTCTATAATCCAAATATCTAACTCAATTACATTTAATCTAAGTGTCTGTTTTTTCAGACACACACAAACAGCTTTGAAAGTTTTCATAGTTTCATATGTATAAGCCAGTTGATATTATCATGCTGAATATGACTGCAGTGTTTAAACACATAAAGCCTTCTTTTTGCAGATCCATCGTTTTCTGTCAGCACAGCTCACTGATCTCCATCCTACGTCCTGGACAGAAACTGCACAGTGACCGTCAAAGGGAGGTCCTATCCAGAAGCTGAGGGAAGAACAAGACGTTTAGATCAAGGCTGATCAAAGTTTATGATTCAAAGTGTTAGGAATGTGTCTCTTACTCTACAGCCAGATCACTTCCATCAATCCACTTCCATCTCCCATTTTCAACTCTCAGGCCAATCCAGTATCCACTCTCATCTTGGTTACCCCAGCTGTAACCATTGATCATATCCTGACAAGAAATAAACGGTTATCAGATATTTGATCATGATCTACATTTACACAAAAGTTCCCACAGATTTCTCATTACCTTTTCCTCTTGACTGTGTACAATAACAAAATCTGCGTTATACCCGCTGCAGTTTACTCAAGCTTCTTCCCAGGTTTTCTGATTAGAAGGATCAGCATCATGAATCTCATAGCAGTTAGACTCGTTGAGTAACCAGTCCTCCTGACAAGCTTTACACTGTCTCTCTGAAACGACAGACACCAACCATAAACAACTGCATTGTGATATTATTTCTATTGGTTATTGTTTGACTTAAAGGGTTGATAGAATGATTATATAGGGTATTTTAAACTGTTCCTTAAGGTCTCCTAATAGGGTATGTAACATTGGTTGGGCTGAAAATTGCCCGAATGCTATTTTATTAGGCCCTTAACTATCCTGTGAATATGGCTCTATTTGGAACAAGAGCTTTTCTTCCAAATATGGTATGCTCATTAATATTCCGAATGAGCTACGTGCTGATTGGTTTGAGCAAACTACATAGAAACACATGGGAGACTCTCATATTTCAGACACTGCAAAGTTATACATTGTTTATCGGGCTATTCCATTACAAAATTCACTTCTGAAACTTTTTTATGCGCGAAATCAACTATGTAAAGCTCAAATATGGGCCGCTTTACGAAAATGGATGGCTAATTGCAAATTCAGCGCCGGTGCTGCCTGTGTTGCTGCCTCGCCGCCCGACCTGCCTTCCTTCACAGACCCCGGCCTGCTATGAGGCACTTGGAGCTCAGTCACAACTGACAGCCCACTGCACTCCATATCCGCGCAAAGTCACCGTCTCTTGGGCTAATGACAACCAAATGCCCCTGCCCTGACAGAGCTCCAGGGACTGCAACTCCCCTCTTCCTGCTAGCTAAATGCCCAGTGTATGTGTATGTGAGCGGGTCAGCGAGCTTGTTACGCCAGCAATCTCTTACCACAGGTTCCAGTTAATCTTATAATGTATGTAATTATAATGTGTTGAGTTATTTAAACAAACGATTGGGGAAATAAACACCGCTTGTCCGCGAGTCCCATTGATAGAGCCTGCGGCTGGATGTAGATTTGTAGCTACAAATCACGGATAGTTAGCTTAATTTTCGGCGTCATTCCGAGTATATTTACAGTTTGAATTTCGTCATACAACATCTAGCTAAAGGTCTTATAAAGTTAACAACGGTGTCCGATTTCAAATTAATGAATATTTTTGAAGAGTAGGGCTTCCGTTAGCTGCAACTGTCCCTTCAATCCTAGCTACCTGTGTAGCTACAAATCACAGATAGTTAGCTTCATTTTTGGTCGTAATTCGAGTATATTTACAGTTTGAATTTCATCACGCCACGTATACAACATCTAGCTAAATATCTTATAAAGCTAACAACTGTGTCCGATTTCAAGTTAATAAATATTTGTGAATTTCAGAGGAATTCTAAGAGGAGGCTAGCTAGCTAGCTCTCATTGATAGAGCTACATCCAGCAGCAGGCTCTATCAATGAGACTCGCGGACAAGTGGCGTTTATTTCCCCAATCATTAGTAAGTAAGTAACTCAACACATTATAATTACACACATTAAAAGATTAACTGAAACCTGTGGTAAGAGATTGCTGGCGTAACAAGCTCGCTGACCGCGCTCTCACTCACATATACCGGGCATTTAGCTAGCAGGAAGAGGGGAGTTGCCAGTCGTGACGGAGCTCCAAGTACCTCACAGCAGGCCGGGGTCTGTGAAGGAAGGCAGGCCGGGTGGCGAGGCAGCTACACAGGCAACACCGGCGCTGAACTCTGACACACAGTCGGACAAAATTTGCAATTAGCCACCCATTTTTGTAAAGCGGCCCATATTTGAGCTTTACATAGTTGATTTCTCGCATAAAAAAGTTTCAGAAGTGAATTTTGTAATGGAATAGCAGAGATCTGCGTGACCTAGCTAGATTCAGAAGACTACCTGATCTCAGGTCAGTTGTGTAGCCTATGTAAATGTTGGGGCGTGACCGTTCTCTTAATACACCCAAGGGCTGACAAAGGTTCCGGTTTTTGGGAGGTTGACGTCAACTTCCAGCTTTGTTGAGATTCACCCGTTTTCAGCGGCAGTTTCAAAATATGAGATTTTCATAGTAAAGGGGTGTCAATGGGATTTAGAGCTTCGTCCTATTTACCCACCGAACTGTTGTTATTCAACTATGACAGGGTAAAATAGGTTTTGCATTCTATCACCCCTTTAAAGGAATATTTCACTGCTGGAAAGCTGAATATATCTTTAAATTGGGTCACTTATGTAGTAGAAATGTGAAAAAATTTTATTTTAATTGGTGCGTTCAAGCGAGAAAGAAAAAAAAAAATTGTTTTGTTTATATGGATGAAAACACCAAATCCCAGAATGCACCTGTTTCTGCTTTGAGTCCACTCCCAAGCCACGCCTAACGCTTGACAGACAGACAGAGGCATTCAACTCAACTCAAGCGTGTTTTATTTTCAAACGTTTCATCGTGACTCAAGTGGTGTTACACATTTAAAATATATAAAAACGATATTATATAAAAACGACATTATATAAAAACGACATACGAAACAGGCTACATTTAGTACACACACTTTATAGGCTCCGTAAAGTTCAGCTAACACATACTAGCATTACCGCTTGGTGGTGTTAGGTTGTAAAAAGTTAAAACTATGCTTATGTTTAATGGGGCCTGCAGCTAAATCTAATCAAGTAACTACACTAATATAATCAGCATTTGTCTGGCTCACACCTTCTCTAGCTTCTAGAGAATCATCAGGTCATATTAGTCATTTAGCATACAGGAGAAAGCTCCTTGTCTCCACACATGGAGATCTATTGTACTTTTTATCTGTTTTGGGGGAGCCACCCCTGTTGGGCCAGACTTGTTTAGAACAAAGAAAATGTGTATCTCTGTAAACTTGAATATAATAGCACTACCATGATAAATGAACTGTTGTTTGTGTGCATGAGAAGAACTGCGAAATCAGAGATTTTGTCCCAAATTTTCAGAGACATATTGAACAATAGGAAGTTTTCAAATCGATTTCAGACTTTTTTCACAAGTCTGCATCTTTCACTATAGAATGGACATTGATGAAGACTGTTTCCTTGTGCTCACTCCATCTGAACTGACAGCATATATTGAAGTGTGTGAGTGTATCAGTTTTTAGCTAGAGATGTTGGCAGTCTGCTGCTGGCAGTGTTTCATGTTTTATGTTTGATTGTGTTTTGACTGTCGTTTTCATCGTGTTGTTTTATTAAACCTTTTGCTTAACTTTCAATTCAACCCCAGCCTCTCCTTCCTCCAGAAATCAAACGATCACGTCTTTTAGAGAATTCTTACAGTGGGCTGTAAACACCGAGCATAAACACAGCCGTGAATTAGCGTGCAATGTAGAATGGTCAGCATTTAACAGTCACAAACTCCACCAGCAGTTAGCAGTTAAATGGATACAAATCACCACATTTCTGCACCACTCGGTGTTAACACAGCCCACCTCTTTTACCCGGCGACAGAGCATCTCTAGCTAGGAGGGCTAGCAGGCCTGGTAGCTGGACAGTCCGGTACACTATTCAGGCAGGTTTCCACAACAACAAAAACACAGAAGTCTCTGAACTCACGTTGGGAGTTTCGTTGAAGTTGGATGTAGTCCAGTTTGTGGTCTAAATGAGCGGACACTTGCAAGCAGGATCCGTAAAGTTCAGCTAACGCATACTAGCATTGGTGTAGCTAAACACAGAGCATAAACACAGCCGTGAATTAGCGTGGAATGTCAAATGGTCGGCATTTAACAGTCACAAGCTCAACCAGCAGTTAGCAGTAGCTAGTTGGATTTTATTTCTGCCGGTACATAACTTTACCTGAAACGAACATGAGGTTCAAGTAGTCTAAATATCTTCCAAAGTCACGTCTTCATCGTTGAACAGGACCAGTATGAAGAGGAGGAAGGAATACACCAAGGAAGAACTGTTTCTATGTACATATGGGCATCTGACCGACTTGACGAATGTGAACCTGTCCTTTAAATAAAGACTACAAGAACAAGCTAAGACAGTGGTACTCACAGTGGATACGAAGGCCCATGATGACTACATCATGCTTTACATGTTAAGTAAACTGCTGAGTCTTGATCTGAAGCGATGGCCCTTGCATCGTTTCACCAATATACATGTCTGTCCATTCCTCACTGCATTGGACAGTGTATGCATGAGTGCTACTCTTGTGTTTGGGTATGCGGTCTTTATGGTGGACCTTTATCTGTCTTAGGAGTCCAGTCTATTGGAGTGGATTAGTTAGTTGGCTAGTTCGTCAAATTACTTCAACAGCTAACATAATTGTTACTAACTTCTATAATGACAAACTGTGTTAATTTTAGCCAATAATAAATGATGTAACAGTACAAAGTTCAGTCTTGTGTACGTCACGTCACTGTTTTGGCAGATGATGCCCAGGATTCTCCTGACGTCGATTGAGTGCGAGCAACAGGATTGACTACAGTTCAATTAACAGCCAACTGTGACATTAGTACCAAGGACTTTCTGAAAATTCCATATATTTCCTTTAAGTCAGTCAAAAGTGCTTTGAAAACATTAAGCTTTTAAACATTCACATTTCCAAAATTCATCACAGACAAAATGTTGTGACAGATAAATAAAGATCTGTAAATACATATCATGCTTAATAATAATAAATGTGTGAAATGTACCTGGAGGGGCTGCCACTTTATCCACAGTACATACTGGTGCATTACCATAGCTAGCTTCTTCCTCAATTTTATACACTATTTGTATAAGTTCATAAATCGTCAGCTTTTTCCATGATTTACTCTGAGAAAAAAACACATGAAATCGATCCCAATGTGTTGAGCAGAGTGGAAAACTCATAATTCAAAAGACAGAATTGGAGATGTATTTGGACATTTTAAAACCCGTTGGTGCTGTTGTAAAGCATCAAAAACATCTCACATTTGAAAACACACAAAGAATGTAGACAACATCCTGGTACATATAAATATCTAATAGATAAGATATAAAAATATAAAATTAGAATATTTTAAAGTACCAATTTCCTCCTGTGGATTTCTGTTCATCCTGAACAAATGTTTAAAGTCCTGCTGCAGTCCTGTATGAGAGCTGTTAGGAGGCCGTCTGCTCCACTGTGATGGTCTGATTTGAGGTTGTGCCCTATTTTATTCAGTTTATGGTTGTGATTGTCATTTTTTCTTTCAATCTGCTTGTCTCACACATCCTGTTCAATGATGTTGCAACTTCCTGAATTATGTTGTTCGTTCTACATTGGTGAAAATATTTTCAATCAGCATTATGTAAGAAAAAGACAATAATAATTTGTCGCAGCGTTTTTATTCAATGTAGTAAAACATGAATTTGCTTCTAGATAGATAAATAGAAAACATTTTAAACGTTAATATTCCTAACATGCTGAAGAAAAAAGCTCTGAGGACATTCTGTTGAGAACAAGTGATGCAGTGCCCCCATTTTGGCCAATGAGTAGCAACAATATATGTTCCATGATACATAGGAAACAGGAAACTGAGCAGTCTGTCTGTCCCTGTCATCAATCTGCTGATATACAAATTATAAGCATCACATCTCTAACAAAGCAGAACAACAGCCCATTCAACAGGTATCAATGATAACAGTGTCCCTTCAGTCTAGTCACTATATGTATCACAGACTTACATTAGCATACCTATATAATCAAATATCTAAATGTATTCAAATCTAAGTGTCTGTTTTTATTAAACGAGACACACAAACAGCTTTACAAAATAATTCACTGTAAATATTTATTCTTTTTCTATGAAAATAAATCCCCTGAACATTTTTAGTTTTGAAGACAAAACAAATTTAAATTGTGAAGTAGAAGAATTTACAGTTTGATATTTATAAGCCAGTTGATATTATCATGCAGTCTGACTGCAAGTGTTTAAACAGTTAAAGCCTTCATTATGCAGATCCATCTTTGTTTCTCAGTACAGTTCACTGATATCCATGTATTGGTCTGGACAGACATTACACACTGACCGTCAGTAGCAGTAGGGGTAGTTTGTGTGTCCAGTTGCTGAGGGAAGAACATGATGTTTAGATCAAGGCTGATAGATTTTATGATTCAAAGTGTTTAGGAATGTGTCTCTTACCTTTCAGTCAGATTACTTCCATCAATCCACTTCCATCTCCCACCTTCAGCTCTCAGGCCAAACCAGTATCCCACAGTTACTGAACTACTCCAGCTGTTTGTATTCACTGTAGTCTGACAACAGAGAAACAGTTATCAGATATGTAAACACTATAACTAAATAATCACACTGTGATCTACAGACTCACAGTGTTCAAACCTGGAGAAAATACATTTCAATTTAATAATTGTGTTCATGGGTGTAAATTTCATCTAACAGATGGAGAGGACACTAAAATTTAAATTTCTTAAGAACAATTGTTGAAGGGGACACAGATAATACATACAAAATTGTAATTGTAGCAGATGTGTGTAGTAAGTAGGCTGGCAAAGCTGTTTTATATTTAGATGACTGACTTATTTTGGCTCATTTTCTATAACCAGTGTGTAGCATGAAAGCACAGTGGGTGGAATTAGCAAGCTAGCCAACGTTAACAATCCTAAGGAAGTAAATATGTTTAATTGGATTTTGAAATTTAAAAAGCCATTGAATTTCTAGCACTGACTATATTTATGCATTGAAATTACTTATTTCAAATTTTTGCTTCAAAATTTTAGTCTTCACAACAACTCATCTTCACCTTTAGCCAGCTGAAGCTCACAGAGCCCGCTGTCAGCTGGCTGGAGCTCTTTCAAGAGACTCGGGGACAAGAGGAGTTTATTTCCTCCATCGTTTATTTAAAAAAAAACAAATATAATATAAATTAACGCGTGAACCTGTGAATATCTGCCTTTTCGGAGTTAAAAAGCTTCACAAGCAATTGCGGGCGTAATGACCTCACTGGTCGGCTGTCACACACACACACACACACACACACCACACACACACACACACACACACACACACACACACACACACACAGGCCACAGAGAAACATATGGCATTATTTATTATTTATAAGTATGTTAAAGAGAGACGCATCTCTCCCTTCAGAAGTTGCTCTCCCACTCATCTGCTGCTCTGAATCTAGAATCGATTGCTTTTCCTTGGGTTCCCGGATGTTAACACTGAATTTTAAACATCACATTTTGCAGATGAATTTGGCCTATTAAGTTTGAGCAAGTTGAAAATATATTAGCTGAAATGTATACATTGTATTTTACATCTGAATTTTGATAAAAGAATCCCACGAGTCCCTGGGACTTCTGCCTAGCATTAATGTAAAGGCAGAAAACCAAACAGTGGACCAAACCACTGTGAGGAAAGGGAGGGGGGACTCAACATGTTTCTAAACTTAAAACCCATTTGTTGCCCGGTTTGTATTTGTAAAATTTTACTACTTACACAATTATTTGAAGTATTTAATTATGTACCATACACAGCGTGGTTTTAATGATATTTTTAGGGGGTGATAACCCTCAGATGGGGTGGCGTCCTGACCCCCTCCCGATTCCTCCCCAATTTCCGTCTATGTCTGTCATAAAAATGTCCACAGTTTCCTCATTACCTGTTCGGCTTGAGTATTTACAACAACCAAATCTGAACCCTTTCCTCTGCAGTCTTGTTGAGCTTCTTCCCAGGTTTTGCAATGAGGATCAACAGCGTCATGAATCACATAGCAGTTAGACCCGCTGAGTATCCAGCCATTCTGACAAGATTTACACTGTCTCCCTGAAACAACAATAAACAACATTACTGCATTGTGATATTAATATTATTATTGGATCTAATTAATAGGATCTGAACATACCGTTATTTGCTTTGGTGGGGCAGTAGGCATCAATGCTCCACTGAGCTCGGCTGACGTTGAGCTCATTCCAGTTTGTCTCCATGTTTTGTATTCGTTTTGTTAAGTTGTTCCTCTGTGTCTCCAGCTCCTGGTTTCGTGAGTTCAGCTGCAGGTTTCGTGTTGTCAGGTTCTGGACCTGTGCAGTCAGGTTTGTGATCTTGCTTTCTAAGACAGTATAGTTTTGTGTCAGGTTTCCCAACTGGACTGTCAGATTGTTGTTGTTCCTCCTCAACTTTTCATTGTCTAAGATGAGTTTGTTGTTGACGTTTGTCAGGTTGAGATTGGCAGCCATCAGCCCACTTTCATCATTCTGATGACTTAATGTAGCAACTGCAAAATGAAAATTAGCTTCTTAATTATATAGATAAAGCAATATTGTTGTTGTTGTTGTTGTTGTTGTTGTTGTCATTTAGCCACCTTTGGAAGCTATTTCCTGTCTGTCTCACTCTAGGTTTTCCAGCCTTTTGGAAGATTTCAACAAGTCCCTTGAAAAGACTTAAACCAACTGTTAGTTTGTCTCACAATATTTTCTGACTTCAAGCCCTTAACATCATACTAAAGACTAGGGGTGTGCAAAGCAGCCGGTATTTGTATCTGTATTTGTATTTGTTGAGGGGGGAAAAGTATTTGTATTTGTATTTGTATTCGAGTAAAATTCAAAATAGGCATAAAATTCCAGTTTATTTGCGTTACACTTCTAATTTACGTTAAAGTGTAAGTATTCTTTAATTATATCCATTATAATAATTATGCCAGCTAATATAGGTGATTGAAACTGACTTGCAGGGGCAGAACATGGCTGTGATGATGATTTGGTGCTGGTGGGGGGATTTGTGCTTGTGGGGGGTTGGCAGACAGTACCAGGAGGAAGAAGGAGTGGCTGTTAAGTATATGTGATTACGCAGATGTTGACCGATGTTTGATATCTCTGCCTCCGCTAGATTGCACCACATTACATATCACTTTGGTTTTATCTGCAGCAATGACTGTGAAATGCTTCCACACAGAACAAGTTTTTTTGGCTGGTGGAGGACCAAGAGATGGCTCAGCAGCAGCCACACTCTTTTCTATTTGGTTGCCCAAATCCACGTGGGGAGTTTCAGCTAAGTTAATGAGTGACGGGAAGCTATGCTAAGGTTAACTAGCCTAGCCTATAGCCTGCTGTCTGCAAAAGACTGAGTAACTTAAACGTACTATATAACTCCCACAAGTGCATACAATTCGACACAACTACACAAGCATTTTTTTTAACCTTGTTAACCGAACGTTAACGTTACTCTGTCAACAGACTATTGTCTAAATGACCGAGCTAACAGAGCTACGTAAACAGAGCGAACATGAGCGCACCCGTCTGCAGACGTCAATAACGCAGCGTAATGGAATAATCTCCCGATCAAACTCCGCTTCCCGAAAGTTATAAACTGCCTCCGGAACCCAGTTAAGGTACAAAACATCTATTCAACAAAAATAGTGATGCAGTTAAGTGTTTTTTCGCTCAGCCGAGCCCTCCCTGTTGCTGTGTGGAGCAGCCTGTGTCAGTCACCTCTTTTACTCTTTTCCCCGACTCCTGAACGTCACTCACTCATCCGGGCATGCACTGCCGTCTCATGAGGAAACGCAGCTTTTTGATATAAAGTTTTTCTTTTTCCCGAATACAAATATTTTTTAAAGTATTTGTTCGAAATAAGTATTCGTAAAAAACACGTTATTTGTGCCTTTCCGAATACCGTATTCGGGTTCGGCTCCACCCCTACTAAAGACTATAAATATTTTGCTTAAAACAGCTGACCACTAGTTTTAAGTCAACATTACTCAAACAGGAGTAAATAGTAGAATAGAATAGTGCACTTGTTGGCAAAGTCTTTCAGTCACTGATTTGATGCACTTGCAAGCCTTTATGGCAGCAGGACGGTGTATGTGGGATTGACTCAAATTTAGACTGGCCATATTCATTGTTATGAAGCAATATGTCACCCAGTGCAACAGTGTGGCTCACAGATGTGTGTTTAATAGTTATTGGAAGACAATGGAGCTTTGTGTCACAGAGGAAGAAGATATATCCAACACATTCTCACTCACATCCCGTCAAAAAACGACGCTTGGTCAGGTGGCTTTGGCATTTGTTATTGATGCAAAAAGTCTCCTTTAGCAACATATTTAGACGCATTTGGGACTCTTGGCGTCACATTTCGACGCTCTGTGTCAGGACCCTTGGTGTCCCGCAGATTTTCGGTCTTTCATACTACTCGCTACCATTGTCGCTCTTAATACTACGTCATCTTACAGCGCCGCATTCGTGCTGCTGCATTCCAAAGAGGCGCTAAAGGGTGATTTTTGTGTCAGTATCCGACACGGAACGGGTGGATATATCAGGCTTTGATACAGACACTACTGTATTGTTAGTGGACACATTTACTGTTGGTTTGGGTCTGATCATGGGATTTGTTGACCAGAAAAAAAATATAGAATATCACTTGACTTAACCTTTAATTCCTTTTAAGCATACAATGCACGTGTATTTTCTCATTTGGGCGTCTGTTTCATTCTGAATGTGGGAAATTCATGACTTGTATCAAATATTGGTTACAGATGATAACTAATACAGTTATTCTTTAAGGTTTGTCTCATGTCTAAGTGTGAGTTCATGCATGGACTGCCTGTTCAGTATACTTACGTTGGTAGACGACGATGACTGCTATGATGCCCAACAGCAGAATGACACAAAGAATCCCCAAACAACAGGCCAGCCGCTGATACTGGAGACGTCTGTTGTTTGCTTTCTTTTCTAGCAAGGATCCTGCTGAGAATAAGAAAAGGATTTATTGCCAAGTAAGTAATAGTAGTAACATTTTTATTTTTTATTTTTATTTTATAACTTACCGTTTGTGTCAGCAGTTTCTTCAGTTTTTTTACTCTGCCCCTTCACTTCATCGTACACAGTTTCCTCCTCCTTTCTAGCTGAAAGGTTGAAGGACACAGTCTCGTAGTTAAAGGGGTGATAGAATGCAAAACCGATTTTACCTTGTCATAGTTGAATAACGATGGGTAAATGGGTAAATAGGACATACATAGAAGCTCAAAATCCCATTGACACCCCTTTACTATGAAAATCTCATATTTTGAAACTGCCGCTGAAAACGGGCGAATCTCAACAAAGGTGGAAGTTGACGTCAACCTCCCAAGACCTGTACCTTTGTCACGCCCATGGATGTATTAAGAGAACGGTCACGCCCCAACATTTACATAGGCTACACAACTGACCTGAGATCAGGTAGTCTTCTGAATCTAGGTCACGCAGATCTCTGCTATTCCATTACAAAATTCACTTCTGAAACTTTTTTATGCGAGAAATCAACTATGTAAAGCTCAAATATGGGCCGTTTTACGAAAATGTATGGCTAATTGCAAATTTTGTCCGACTGTGTGTCGGAGTTCAGCGGCCGGTGCTGCCTGTGTTGCTGCCTCGCCGCCTGGCCTGCCTTCCTTCACAGACTCCGGACTGCTGTGAGTTCAATTGAGCTCCGTCAGGCTGGCAGCCCACAGTACTCCATACCTGCGCAAAGTCACCGTTTTTGGGCCTGCAGCTCCCCTCTTCCTGCTAAATGCCCGGTGTGTGTGAGTGAAAGCGCGGTCAGCGAGCTTGTTACGCCAGCAATCTCTTACTACAGGTTCCAGTTAATCTTATAATGTATGTAATTATAATGTGTTGAGTTATTTAAACAAACGATCGGTGAAATAAACTCCTCTTGTCCGCGAGTCTCATTGATAGAGCCTGCGGCTGGATGTAGCTCTATCAATGAGAGCTAGCTAGCTTGAATTCCTCTGAAATTCACAAAGATTTATAAAATTGAAATCGGACACCATTGTTAGCTTTATAAGACCTTGGGGTAGAGGATATATAAGTGGCGTGATGAAATTCAAACCGTAAATATACTCTAATTACGCCGAAAATGAAGCTAACTAGCCGCAATCTGTACACATAGGATTGAAGGGACAGTCGCAGCTAACGAAACCCATAGCTAGTGTTCACAAAAAATCATTAAATTGAAATCCATTGTTAGCTTTGTATGACTTTGGGATGGCTGTGATATAAGTGCCGTGACAAAATTCAAACTGTAAATATAGCTACTAAAGTTATGCCGAAAGTGTAGCTAGCTAGCAGCGATCTTTTCCGATTGTAGTGAATGGGACATATAGCTAGCAAACGCCTGATGTTCATAAAAATGCCTTACATTGAAAACGGACACAACGTTAGCTTTGTAATACCTTTAGTAAGTGCTGTGACGAAATTCAAACTGTAAATATATTATAGTTATGCCGGCAGCCTGCCGCGGAGCCCCGGTAATGCAGTAATCCACAAAGGGTGACTTTGCCCTGGGTATGGAGCCCAGCAGACTGCCGCTTTCTCGTCAGACTGTGTTGAGCTCCTAAAGTCCGACACGTCTTACCAAATTTGCAATTAGCCATCAATTTTTGTAAAACAGCCCATATTTGAGCTTTATATAGTTGATTTCTCGCATAAAAAAGTCTCAGAAGTGAATTTGGTAACGAAACATTGCTGTGTCTAGAATATGAGATTCTGTCACGTCTCTAATGTGTGTGTATGGGGATTCGCTCAACCAACTACTATATTCATGAGCACCATATTTGGAAGAAAAGCTCTTGTTACAAATAGGGCCAAAACACAGGGATGCATAATGGCCAATAAAATATCAACCAGGCCATTTTCAGCCCAACCAATGTTACATACCCCATTAGGAGACCATAAGGAACAGTGTGAAATACCCTATATAATCATTCTATCACCCCTTTAATTACTGTGTAGTGGTGAAATAAAGACTTTAAAGGCTTATTTTTTATGTCAAAGTCACAAAAAAATCCCTCCTGATGAGGATCGCTACGGAGGCCCTAAAGCCTTTTTTTTAAATCTTGTAAGCACAAGATAACTTGTGGGAACAAGTTAATTATCTAGGTGATATTTTTTTTAATGTTGCAAACAAGATAATGACTTGTTCCCAAACTTGTGCACGCACAATAAAAAAGCTGTAGTATGTTTCATAAGTCATTACATGGTGGTTGTTTTGTTACATAGGGGATTGTCATTTAAAATCACAAATGTTGAAATTGTCTCACAGTTAGCGGATCTTAGATAAAAGAGGAAACTGTCTTTTAAGGGGAAATACTTAAAACACTTTCAATATTTGGATACACATTTTCCTGACAGGGTTTAGTAGCTGTGATCTGGATGGAATCTCCACTGTGGGTTACGTACTGTAAACAGTCAATACTAAACAAAAGACCATCACTTTACATCCAAATGAGTTCAGGGAATGGTAACTGCAGTTAAACGTCTTTGAAATTAAATTGAAATGGGCCATTCCAGTTGGTAGAAGAATTCAAGTTTGAAAGTAAAATTCAATGTAGAGGACAGAGTCAATCTTATCTTATCGTAGTTGAAGATTGTGCAGGATTTGAATTGTGTGGGTTTTCTTGGTTATTTAATAAGACGTATGTTGTATTAAATTAGACAAAAACTAGAAATACGTTCTTTTTAGATAGTAAACAAACAGATATATCCTAATTACACACCGTACACCTACATTATTGCCGTATTAGAAACCACATATAATGCCGTAGGACTATTGGACCCAAAATATATATACTTAGACACTATTATATATGTTAAGACATAATTTATGTATAAAATTATAATAATATAATTTACATAATTATAGTGAACAAAAACCTAATTCAATTCCATATCAGATCCTAAATATGCTACAGTTAGACTCTATTCTACCGGTATCACCAAAATTATGCACCTATTTGGATTCACTATTCTGATCAGAACTGTATTTTCTATTCAGTAATAGTGAAGAAAATACCAGAACAAGATAACAACATTGCATATGATCACATGAACAAAGATACAGTATGTTATTCATACTGATAGCATTATGCGTTTTAAGATATGTATTTTTGATACACTCTATTGAAAAAAAACTAAACTTACCTTGGGGTGGAGGATGATTGTTACTTTTGAATACAACCGAAGCGTAGTTAACCTCCCCCTCTGCCATGGCTACAGTCGCTCTGTTGGGTTCTGTCTGACTTGCAGACAGAGAAGTACTGCTGAAATTAATCCACTATGCATATTCATTGGAGAACTGTTTGGTTCCTCTGTTCAGATAGGTCTGTAAGTCTGAAAAGAATAACTTCTGCTTTTGGTTGAAAAAGTAATTTGCATTCATGACTGGCTCCCGATTGTACAGAGATTGCAAAGTATTCTATTTTATTTTTATGAATTCCCTGAACTGCTGTCCATAATCTTTATGGAATATGACGGTCTGTCGATATCAGGTGGTTTTAAAATTTTTCATGATTACCCCAATGAAAACAATGCTAAAGAACTTAGTAACTTACTTGTCACCTTTGGACTGTCTCAACATGTCTTTGGACCCACCGACGATCCTGATACCTTAGATGTATTCATCACAAGGGGTCATCATTTGTTACAGCTATTGATGCTGCTCTGTCTGATCATCTCTGTATTTTTCTTAAAAGTCTCTATCCCTCCTGACATACTTATTAGATCAAATAATGTTAAATGATGATCTCTTTGACAAATTTTAATGACACTGTTGACCATTTATTACTTTTAGACAGACTGGAAAACTGGGTTGGGCTCTCTGGCACTGTCTTTACATTGGTTCAGGTCCTGTTTGTAGGACAGAGACTGTTTTGTTTCCATCGCAAACTACACTTCAGAGCGAAGAGACATGACATGTGGGTTACCTCAAGGTTCAATTCTGGGACCTCTCTTATACAACCTATATATGCCCCCACTAAGCTTAATAACACACAAAAACACAATCACTTACCATATCTATACCATATATATCAAGTGACTTTGCCACCATAGACTTACTGTGTCTATGCATTGACCTAATCAATGACTGGATGTACCAAAACCTATGCAGCTACACAAAGACAAGACTGAGATAATTGTCTTTGGTGCCAAAAGAGAAAATTGAGGCACATCTTAATTCGGGGTGGCGGTACCTCTCTCTGTAGGGAGTTGGGTTGGGAATCGGAGGGTAGCTGGTTCAAGTCCCCATCGGACCAAAAGTATGGTGGTGGACTGGTAGCTGGAGAGGTGCCAGTTCACCTTCTGGGCATTGCCAAGGTGCCCTTGAGCAAGGCACTGAACCCCCAAATTGTTCGGAGCGCCTTTCTATGGGCAGCTCCCTCACTCTGACATCTCTCCATTAGTGCATATATAGGTTCTGCCTAAAAAAAAAAACGATCAGTCATTATTGATCTGATATGTTAAACTCCTATGTCAAATCTATAAAAAAGAAATTCCCTATTAACATTGTATGAACTAGAGAATGCATATCCAAATAGGAACTAGAAAAACTAAATTCACTTTTTTAGGCCTTCCCTAAAAGAAACGCAATGACCCCACAATAACCAAATAAGCACACCCACAGTGGCGCTAGAGTGGTTTTGACACTTAATTGACATAGCTGCAACATCACACATTATCACACAATGCTCATATAAATGTAGTTTAAGACACAAATATGTGTTTAACCTATGTGTTTTGTTCAGCCAAGGTTTGTATTCAATCAATTAATAAAAAAATCAATCATACAAGGTACTTTAAGCTGTCCCCCCCTCTCCACCGAGGCCCTGTTGATATTACAGTTATTCACAATCGCTATAACACTTTTTTCAATACTTTTAACAACTTTCCTAAACTCTCAACACAGTTAGCACAACATCCGTATAGGCTATACAATTAACACATTTCTTGTTGCTTTGACACAAAATGCATGTAGTTAACGCAAATTTAAAATGCTTGAACTTCTTTTACATACAAGCTCCACCAACACCAAAACAATGGATCTTCACTGCCAAATTTACAAATGCTTTCACACTGTATGTCAGAACAGATAACAACATGTTCTAAACCTAACTTATAGGCTAAAGTCAAAGTGAACAGCGGATCATATTGTAAATTGAAACACAAATATATCCCCTGGATTTTATACATGCATTTATTGAGAAACAGCTGATTGAAGTTATGCAAATAGATCGATCACAGCTGATTCCCTTCTAGGAAACACACTCAGGTGTTGAGGTTCTTCCAATCCCATGATCATATGGTAGTACAGGAAAAGAGGACCTATTTGAACAATATACTGTAGATGAACACAGAAAATAAGAAAAATGCCTTCACGAGGGAGAGGAAGAGGAGTACCAGGACAATTCTGTCTCTGTCTCCTTTTTTTCATAAACCGTACATTCTATAAAGCTACTCTGAGATGGGTCAATCATTTTTTGTATTGAATCTCTGCAGCAAAAGAAACTAAATGGTGGCCGGGTTGGCTCAGTGGGTAGAGCAGGTGCACATATACTTGGAGATTTATGCCTCGACGCAGAAGTCCAGGGTTCAAATCTGACTTGTGACTATTTACTGCATGTCTTCCCCCCCCCTCCCCCCTCTCTCTCTCTAAACCCCTTTCTCAACTAGCTGTCCTGTCAAATAAAGGCGGAAAAGCCCAAAAAATAATCTTTAAAAAAAATGTACTAAACCCAATAAAACAAAAATGTAGAGAGGCTTCAACAGAAACTGCAGTGCAAAACACAATCTATGATCAATACAATCACTAATATCTGTTATATAAGGGCAGACCTGACACATGTAAAATAATAATTCCATCTGATGTTAGTGTTTGTATGACATTGTGCTATGATTGACTAAATGTTCCTGTTGGGAGAGAAAATGTGTTAGTGTTTTGGAAGAATTATTTGATTTGGAGACATGATTGCATTGTTTTGGTAAACAGTGTATTGTGTTAGTGAATTATTGTATTTTGAAAATCGGTGTTGGAGTTTAGTTTACAATGTGTGATTTTGAGCATGAAATTAACTGTTTTGCCAATCGTGTGTTGTAGGTGTATTGGTGCGTTAAGAGTTTAGGAAAGTTGTTAAAATGATTGAAAAAAGTGTCATAGCGATTGTGAAAAACTGTAACAATATTATTAGATGCAGTTTGACTCCCAATACTGTATGTTGAGCACAATGGAGGAACCATGATTGAAGATGGATTTTATGATCAACATTGTGAAATCAGTGGCTGGCCATCATGCAAAGCATCAGAAACAAAAATTAACAATGCACTTGTACACAGAAAGAAGCTGGTGAAGTTTCTACCTGCAGAAAAATATACTACATTTTGTTAAATCTGGAAAAACCTGCCGTGCTTGGTTGGCCCTTCATACAAACCTAAAGCAGAACAAAAAACCACACAGAAGGTGAAATGTATTTTAGTTCTGCTTTGAAGTTGTGACAGAGCAGTTCATAATACATTTTCTTTGTAGAGCACTTTTAACTGTGTTAGAGTGCTTTCAACAAGTGCTGCAGAGTAAAACCCCATTAAAAACAGGCTAAAAACAGGAGCAAAACAAATTCAAAATGTATTAGAATGCTTGCTTAAAAAGAAAGCTTTTTAGGCCCTTCTTGAAAGAGTCGGTGGTTTGCAGAGCCTGTAGATGTTTGGTTAGCAGCTAATGCTGAGTCATTGTGATGGAGTTAACCCTCACTGTTTGTCTGCAACATCTCCTCACACTGCTGTAGTTCACCTTTCAACTCTATTTTATAAATATCTTAAATAACACAAAACAACTAAATGGTGGTAGGTAATACATCTGATTTCATATACTGCTTTAGTAAAAAAAATATTTCCTGGCTGACGATGCGAGCAGTAGGACGCAAAAAATTAAAATGAATGTTGCTAGTCTGGACATCTTACCGTGCCCAGGTTGTAATAAAGGTGTCCTAAATGATACATCTGAGGTCAGCTTACTAATTGATTGCGGGTTTTGTGTAGATTTGGAATTTTATACGTTTATTCCACTTTGTTTAAACGGCGAGGTGGAGGAAGCTTAGTGACGAGTCCATAGCAACCAGTTTGTGTGTTGAATGTTACCCAGAGTGCCTTGCTGAATGGTCTCAATATTTTATTGTTTTATTTCATGTGAATACTAGTTTACTAGAGGAGTAACTTAATATTTGAAGTAATGCAGTAATGCAGGAAGTGTGCATTTAGTTTCCATGCTTATTGTGTTTCCACAACAATGTTAGTGAGTAAATCTACTGAAATGGCCACCACACCATAACAGAGGAGTGGGCAGTGTTGGGAAGGATACTTTCAAAACGTATTTCGTTACAGAATACAGAATACATGCCCACAAATGTAATTTGTAACGTATTCCGTTACGTTACTCAATCTGAGTAACGTATTCTGAATACTTGGATTACTTCAGGATTACTTCCACATTGAATTGCGTTTTATAAGTGTAAGAATGCAGCTATCACATCCAGCTTACTAAACAGGCCTATAATGGTGTGTTCTTTTTATTCCAACTAGCTGAATGTGTACCTGAACAAGCAGATAGATTATTGTATTGGTAGTCCCGAACTGCATACTACAAAAATCTAACCGCAGTCTTGCTACCACGAGCTAATTTTAGCTAACGTTAGCTAGCATGTCAAACGGGCTAGTCAGTCTTTAAACGGCTCTGGAGCTAGTAAATCAGCACGTAGGAGAATGAAATAGCAAGGTGACCAGTAAAACTACAGCAGACGACTACTCTTGGCTAATTAAAAAAGCTTACTTTAAGATGCTTCTTCAGGTTGGAGGTGGAGTAATTTGGACGCTGAAAGGAGGTTGGTTGCTGGCAAGAAGAGGTTGCACTGCACAGTTATATTTTATTCTCCCTGTTCGTTCTTTAATGTGAAATGCTGTTTGAATTTCCAAGATAGAAACTTATTCCTGCCCTGGCTCTGTTGTGCCGGTTCCGACTCCATTGTGACTGATCACGCAAATAGCTATTTTTTTCGATTTCATATCGGGGCTTCTGGAAAATGCATAGAGTTTCCTTAATTTAGTCAGAGTGAATAAACTCGTGAAACAGATAAGTATCGTCATGTAATCCATTGATTTCAACAATGTAACTGTATTCTAAATACCAACTATTTAAATTGTAACTGTAACGGAATACAGTTACTCATAATTTGTATTCTGAATACTTAACGCCGTTACATGTATTCCGTTACTCCCCAACACTGGGAGTGGGATGTGTCAGATGAGAATGCAGAGGTTTACTCACATATGTCATGGCTGTAAAAAAACAATGGGAGTCTGTATATCTTTGCCAAGTGTAAACCAGTGCAGAAAGTATTGATAAATTGTTGGGGGAGGGTCATACCTTTTTTCCAAGTCGTTTTGGAGGGTCATAGAATTTTTTTACTGGCGAGGGGAGGGTTGTGTCTTTTTTGGCTGAAGGTCACAAAGCTCCTCTGGTGGCCCCTTAAATAACGAACAGTCCCTAAAGGATATTTGCTGTTTGTGTAACGAGAATTTACGAATAAAATGCACCCTTTCAGGTTCCCGGTCCATATTCCAAAAGAAGGATCCAAGAGAGCGGCTAACAGAATTAGGGCTACCGCTGTCTGAAAATACTGGTTAGCTGATTGGATAAACCATCTGTCTATTGCCACCTGACGCTTCTCGTGGCGTCACACCTAAACCCGCCTCAAAACCAACGCTGATTGGTCGGTTGTTTGGCGAACGGCTCCAAATTTTTTCTATCTGAAGATGTCAGACTGATCTGCGAGTGGAAAACTGGAGCTCGCGAGATCAGGACGGTCTCACGAGGCTAAGAGATTTCATCTGATCAACTTCAAATTTGGTCTGTGCCATCTTAAGACCTTAGAGATGAAAAGTTATTAAAAGAAAAACTTTTCATCCAAAGGTGTGGGCGTGGCAGCTATTTTGAGCATTTATCGATGAACGAAAAAGTTGTTGTAACTTTAGTGTACATTGTCAAATTTGGCCAAAATTTCTCACGATTGACAAGGACATTTATAGGCCAGAATTGACTTTTGGTCATAGCGCCCCCGCTGGCAACAGGAAATAAGCCTTATATGACAAACATCATCTGATTTACATGAAACTTATAATGTGTGGTCTACATGTGATACTGAGCCGCCCCCCTATACTTTAACCACGCCCACTTACTCAGGCCACGCCCCCTTCATAACATTTGAACCGTTTAAGGTAGACCCTTGTGAGGTATTATTGAACTCAGCTGAGAGTTTATTTTTGATTGGTGATGGTTTGACCCACCCCCTATGGTGTAGCCACGCCCCTTTTATATAACTTATGACCCATTTGATGTAGACCTTTGTGTGAGGTGTCATTGAACTCAGCAGAGAGTTCCTTATTCATTGGTAAAGGTTTGCCCCAACCCCTATGCTTTGGCCACACCCCCTGTCACAGCTAATGAACTGTATGATGTAGAGTCTTGTGTGAGGTATTATTGAACTCAGCAGGGAGTTCACTTCTCATTGGTGACGATTTGCAGTGTCTGAGTGCCCGCCAATAACCCCGACACGCCCAGAGGTGCGACCCATCCAATGCTGCTTGCAGCTTTAATTATTATTACTTTTTTATATATTGTTTTTATTTGTGTTTTTGTCTGACACTGGTTGTACACCAATCATGACAAGTTTCAATGAAGCAATATTTATTAACCAAATTATTCAATATTTACTATTGAAACACACAGTAGACACTTCAAGTAGACATGCTCTGACAGAAATGTCATGTGGTTTTATTACTTATGTGGTAGAACTTCATAATGATATATTTTCTAAGTCAGTGGCCTACACAGTGAATATTGGAGGTGTCACCTTTAGATTAGATTAGAGTTATCTTTATTGTCATTGTGAAAAGTACAAGTACAGAGACAATTTAATGCAGTTAGTGTCTAACCAGAAATGCAAAAAAGTACAGTATAGACAGGTAGTGTAGTATAAACAGTATATGGCATAGTGCATTCATCATACTGCGAACAAACATCCATCTCTCCTCCCCTGAGCATATCCCAGCATGCACTGCGTGGAAGGCAGAAACAGATTGACCTGCCCGTGTTTGGACTGTGGGAGGAAACCCATGTGAACATGAGGGAACATGTAAACTCTAAATGCAGCGAACACACTGAGACCAGATCTGCTTCTGTCTCATCTGGATTAAACATGTTACAGCATCCTGAATACAGTTGTTCCTTCTCTGTTGATTAAAGCGTGCTGACATTTACAATAAAAAAAACAACATGTGATAGATTTTCATTCAATGTTGGCTATTGGCTTATATATGACATCAATATGAAATGTCACATACAGGAAATAAAAGTGTTGCATCTCTAAGAAAGAAAAAATAAAACCACATTTAAAGTTATTCATAATTAACAGTTTAGTGCCCCTTAAGGCCAGTCACTGTATGTTCCTAAATGCTGGTGTCAGTCAGACACACCATACCTCTAACATATACAATGAGCCAGTTGATATTATCATGCTTTTGTGATTCAAAGTGTTTAGGAATGTGTCTATTACCATCTCCCACCTTCAGCTCTCAGGCCAAACCAGCACGCCCGCCGATAGGGGGGGACAAACGGGTCTGTTGTCCCGGGCCCACAGTAGGGGGGGGCCCAGAACTGGGGGCCCAGAACTGGGCCCTCATTAAATTATGGAATAATTGAAAAACATTTTTTTCATTTGTGGAAAAAAAAAAAAGTAATATTTGAGTTACATAAAAGCTTTTTATTTGTTTTCTTCCTAATTGTCCTTGAAATAGTGGTCAAGAACCCCCCACCCCCAACACAAAAATGGTTTGGCCACTTATCAAAAGTTGATGTTGTTTTCAGTAGATTTGAAGTTCAGTATGCTCAAAATGTCCGGTCAGCACAAGTCCGGTGCTCAGAAAAGGAAGGAAAAGAGAAGAAGAAAATAGATGCCTTTTAGATAGATTTTCTAAACAAATATTTTAAAAAAAAGGTGGTGACGGTGAAGCTGGAACTGTCAACGTAGAGCAAGGTAAAAACAGCGCGCAACGTATGTTGTTGAGCCATGTAACGTAAGCTAACAGGCCAGCTCTCATGTTAACGTCCATTAGCTTGTATAAAAGCCTGAGACAACACGTTCTCTTTTACAGAAAGAGTTGAGTTTGGTAGCTCCGTCAGAGAGGATGAGACAGAGAGGAGAGAGATCCAACTGCTGTCAGGTGACAGAGAGAGTGATGCGGGAGGGGCCCGCTGCCTCGCAACGGAGGGACAGAGTCAGGCTACCGGTGAGAGAGAGAGAGAGAGAGAGAGAGATGCGGGAGGGGCCCACTGCCCTGTCGGAGACTCTGAGCAGGATGGATCAGAGACTGATCACATTAATTTCAGTGAGAGATGTGAGGAGAGGAGAGGAAGATCAGATTAGAGGAAGATCAGAGGAGAGGAAGAGCATAGGAGAGGAGCAGGAGAGGAAGAGCAGAGGAGAGGTACAGGAGATGAACAGGAGAGGAGAGGAACAGGAGAGGAAGAGCAGGGGAGAGGAAGAGCAAGGAAAAAGGAGAGATCTGGGCGCGGGGGGCCCATCTAAGCTTATCTCGTCCCTGGCCCAGGCAAGACTGTCAGCTGGCCTGCAAACCAGTATCGTTCAGTTCCTGAACTACTCCGGCTGTATTCATCTAGTACTTTCTGACAACAGAGACCGTTATCAGATATTTAAACACTATAATAAAATAAACACTCTGTAATTTACAGACTCACTGGAATTTTCAGACTCACAGTGAAGACCTACAGAAAATACGTCTGAGCCCGAGCTTGTTGTATACGACAGAGAACGGCATCTCTGATTACTAACTTAATCATTTTATAACCATAATAAGTTTCTGCAACTAAATGCTAACACTTGCGCTATTCCGTTGATGTCTTTGGTGTCTTCGTAGCCCTTACAGAAGGTTTTTTATCCAGCATGGAAATCCAGACTTTTTCGGGGTCAAAAATATCTTAGGCTCAGTTGTGCCATCAAAACTCCAACACTTTTCTCCTGACCTTTTCCTCTTCATTATGTCCAACAACCAGATCTGAACCCTTTCCTCTGCAGTTAGCTCGACCTTCTTCCCAGGTTTTCTGATGAGGAGGATCAGCGTCATGAATCTCATAGCAGTTAGACCCGGTGAGTCTCCAGTCCTCCTGACAAGCTTTACACTGTCTCACTGGAACAACAGAGACCAACCAATAAACATCTTACAGAAAAAAAAGAATCCTCTTCAAGACCACTTCCTTACCTGTTCATAATGATGTGATGCGAGAGACACTTTACCTTCTATTTTAAGATGTTAAATGTGTGAAATGTACCTGGAGGGGCTGCCACTTTATCCACAGTACATACTGGAGCATTAACATAGTCAGCTTCTTCCTCCATTTCCTCTGAAAGATTAACATCACACACAAATATAGACAATATCCTGGCACATATGGTTGGTATTGTATTAATATTATATACATTATTAGCCAAAATAAAATCCCCCTTTTTAAAATACACTATTTGCTTTTTCCCAAATAAGTCTTTGATAAATAAGCAGCTTCTTCTTTAGTTGCCTCTCACAAAAGTACATTCATTCTTATTCCCAACATGTTCAGTAGAGTGAAAAGAATCATAATGCAAAAGATGGAATTTGAAATGATTTGGGACATTTTAAAACCCGTTGGTGCTGTTGTCAAGCATCAGAAGCATCTAACATTACAAAATACACAAAGAATGGAGACAACATCCTGATACATATGAAGACACATTAGATAATGTTTTACATGTACACACATAAACAGAGGCAGAAGCACAAGTGGATCAGCTTTTCCACCTCGGTGAAGAGCCCTCTTGTTTGTAGATGTAGAGCTGATACAAAGCAAGCAAGTTCTTTGACTGAGTGGAATGATTGTTGTTTTAAAATTACTAAAATTATCCCTCTCTTCATCCCACACACACCAAACTTGACATACAAAATGTCGTGGAACAGAAACAACAACCAGAGATATTTATAAGCTATCATTTTATTGTCATCGCAGTTTAAAAGCTTCGCCACCAGGGTGTGCTGCAGCACCCCCACCTCCCACGCCTATGGGTGTGCGGTCAGGGTGGATCAGTATCTGTCTTAGGAGTCCAGTCTATCGGAGTGGATTACTTAGTTGGCCAAATTACTTCAACAGCTAACAAGACTGTAACTAACATAAATATAATGACAAACTGTGTTAATTGTAGCCAACAATAAATGATGTAACAGTACAAATTTCAGTCTTGTGTACATCACATTACTGTTTTGACAGATGATGCCCAGGATGCTCCTGACGTCGATTGAGTGCGAGCAACCGGATGTTGACTACAGTTCACTTAACAGCCAACTGTGTCATTAGTACCAAGGAGTTTCTGAAAATTCCACATATTTCCTTTAATACAGTCAAAAGTGCTTTGAAAACATTAAGCTTTTAAATATTCACATTTCCAAAATTCATCACAGATAAAAGGTTGTGACATAAATAAAGATCTGTAAGTACATCTCATGCTTAATAATAATAAATGTGTGAAATGTACCTGGAGGGGCACTTTATCCACAGTACATACTGGTGCATTACCATAGGTAGCTTCTTCCTCGATTTCCTCTGAATGATGAACATAAAACAAATGTTTATATGTTTATATGCAGTTTTACGGCAAATATGTTGAGAAAAGATGGATTTTATGATCAATGTTAACATTGTAAAATCAGTTGCTGGCAGTTATTCAAAGCATCAAGATCAGTAATCATCAATCCTAAAATCTTCCTTTTTAAAATACTATTTGTGGACGGGTTAGCTCGGTTGGTAGAGCAGGCGCACGTATATAGAGGTTTACTCCTCCAAGCAGCAGCCGGGGGTTCAACTCCAATCTGTGGCGGCCCTTTGCTGCATGTCATTGCCCCTCTTTCTCTCTCTCTCTCTCTCCTATTTCATGTCTTCATCTGTCCTGTGAAAATAAAGGCCTAAAAATTATCTTAAAATACACTATTTGCTGTTTTCCACAATTTACTCTTAGACAAAATACATGAAATCATTCCCAATGTGTTGAGCAGAGTTGAAAACTCATAATGCAAAAGACAGAATCTGAGATGTATTTGGACATTTTAAAACCCGATGGTGCCGTTGTAAAGCATCAAAAACATCTCACATTTGAAAACACACAAAGAATGTAGACAACATCCTGGTACATATAAATGTCTAATAGATAAGATATAAAAATATAAAAATTAGAATATATAATTTCCTCCTGTGGTTTTCTGTTCATCCTGAACAAATGTTTAAAGTCCTGCTGCAGTCCTGTATGAGAGCTGTTAGGAGGCCGTCTGCTCCACTGTGATGGTCTGATTTGAGGTTGTGCCCTATTTTATTCAGTTTATGGTTGTGATTGTCATTTTTTCTTTCAATCTGCTTGTCTCACACATCCTGTTCAATAGGCTGCATCTTCCTGAATCGTTAGTTCTACATTGGTGAAAATATTTTCAATCAGCATTATGTAAGAAAAAGACAATAACAACAATGTGTCAAAGCGTTTTTATTCAATGTAATAAAACATGAATTTGCTTCTAGATAGATAAATAGAAAACATTTTACACTTTAATATTCCTAACATAACTGTAGAAAAAAGCTCTGAGGACATTCTGTTGAGAACAAGTGATGCAGTGCCCCCATTTTGGCCAATGAGTAGCAACAATATATGTTCCATGATACATAGGAAACAGGAAACTGAGCGGTCTGTCTGTCCCTGTCATCAATCTGCTGATATACAAATTATAAGCATCACATCTCTAACAAAGCAGAACAAAAGCCCATTCAACAGGTGTCACTGACTACGTTTACATGTAGCAAATAACCCGTTCAAAACCGGAATATTAGCAATAACCCGGTCGCGCACGGCCATGTAAACACGTATCGGCATATCCCCATCAAAAGGAACATTGATTTGTGTTCTGCGCATGTTCTATTCGCAAGGAATCTTGGTCTTTTGAGTAGAGGAACTTCTTGTATGCGCCAGAAAACATAGTTATAATAATAATTATATACTATAATAATATAGTTATATATATGTCAATGCAGAAAACCTGCGCGCAGTATACCCGAAGTAAACAAGAAGTAGAGGTAAACATGGCGAGACGCAGCACAGCACAGCACCACACTTTTGGAGCGAGGAGGAAACCAATTTCTTTATTAGTGTGGTGAAAACCATGAAGATAATGTCTTTTGTTGACGGCAGAAAGTACCGAGATAGTGAGATTTATGGTGACCGAGAAGTTATTGGGTCTTAAGGTTGTCCGTAGGCTACGTCCAGACGCTAACCGTGCGTCGCCGTTTACGTCGGGATATTGCCAATTGATCACAAATGCCATGTATACAGGAGTAACTCTCTCTGCTCACGCATGTAAACGGGTTATTCCGAATGTTTCAGAAACCCGAATAGTGACCTTAACCCGACCATAACCCGAAAAATTGACAGCTTGTAAACGTAGTCAATGATAACAGTGCCCCTTCAGTCTAGTCACTGTATGTTTCACAGACTTACATTAGCATACCTATATAATCAAATATCTAAATGCATTCAAATCTAAGTGTCTGCTTTTTTAAACGAGATACACAAACAGCTTTACAAAATAATTCACTGTAAATATTTATTTTCTCTTCTTTTTCTATAAAAATAAATCCCCTGAACATTTTTAGTTCTGAATACAAAATATTTAAATTGTGAAGTAGAAGTCTTCATAGTTTTATATTTATAAGCCACTTGATATTACCATGCAGAGTATGACTGCAGTGTTTAAACAGATAAAGCCTTCATTATGCAGATCCATTGTTTTTTCTCAGTACAGCTCACTGATATCCATTTATTGTTCTGGACAGACATTACACACTGACCGTCAGCAGCAGGAGGAGGATGTTGTGGTGTCCAGTAGCTGAGAGAAGAACATGATGTTTAGATCAAGGCTGATAGATTTTTATATTCAAAGTGTTTAGGAATGTGTCTCTTACCTTTGTCAGATCACTTCCATCAATCCACTTCCATCTCCCACCTTCAGCTCTCAGGCCAAACCAGTATCCATCAGTTCCTGAACTACCCACGCTGTATGTATTCAGTGCATTCTGACAACAGAGAAACAGTTATCAGATATTTAAACACTTTAATTAAATAATCACACTGTGATCTACAGACTCACAGTGTTCAAACCTGGAGAAAATACATTTCAATTTAATAATTGCGTTCATCAGTGTAAATTTCATCTAACAGATGGGGAGGACACTAAAATTTAAATTTCTTAAGAGCAATTTTTGAAGGAGACACAGATAATACATACAAAATACTTATAGACAAGATATGTGTAGTAAGTAGGCTGGCAAAGCTGTTTCATATTTAGATGACTGACTTTGTTTGGCTCATTTTCTATAACCAGTGTGTAGCATGAAAGCACGGTGGGTGGAATTAGCAAGCTAGCCAATGTTAACGGTCCGTGTACTTTTTCGTTCATTCGATTTTTATTTCATGAACAGGTATTAAAAAACAAAAAACAAATGGTTATTTGATTTTCGTTTTAAAATACCAAATTAGAAATTGAAATACAAGGTGTTTTTTCCTTTTCATGATCAAAAGGGGATGGGAGAAATTTAAAATATGCTGTGATTTTAATTTTCTATTTCATATAACAAAAAAAAACCCACTCGAAAACAGAAATGAAAAAAGGCTTGTTTTTTCATATTCAGAGACCGGATGTTGTCATTTCCAAGGCAACAGCGCCAGCGTAGCCTACCAGTGTTGCTTTCAGCCCAGGCTAAAATTACTTTGGAAACTTAACCTAACTCTTGATGATGCTTGGAGGGAATTTTATATCATAATGTCACATGTCTTTATTACCCTCTCTCCCTGCCTCCCTCTGACTCTCTGTCTCTACCCGCCGCAGACAACTTCGCCCCAAGAGAGTCGAACCAGCTGAGGAAACAGACTTTCAGTTCACGGCTGTAACGTTATCGTTATATTACCGTTAACAATCCCAGCAAACTTTCTGTTGCTGCCGTCAAGCTTGCTGATCTGGCAGAGAGTCACCGGTGGTTCGGGATCAGATCACGGGGATCAGACCTCCGGTGCTGGGTCTAATATTCTAATATTAGCTGCTGCAGCTAGCAGCTAGCCACCAGCCCTGTGACCTCCGTCCCAGGTTCGCTCCCCGGTGCTGACTATTCCATAGCCATATTTATGTAAAGGGGGGCAAAAAACGAATCATCAGTCGCTCAGGAAGTTATAGGCTACAGTTTCCCTCAACTGTAGCCGGGACATTCTAACGCTAACGTAAAAAAAAAAGCTTAATGTGGTTTAATGTACCTAATGATCAATAATTACCAAATTTCTCTCTCATATTGATCCTCATAACGCTGAAAACTGTCAAAAAATCGAACCCAAAGTCCAATTATTATGGACGTTATCTGACTGATAACTGACTGATATCTGATTGATCATTCTTTAGGTACATTAAACCACGTTAAGCGTTTTAGAATGTCCCGGCTGCAGTTTAGGGAAACTGTAGCCTATAACTTCCTGAGCAACTGATCATCCGTTTTTTGCCCCCTTTACATAAATATACATAAATATGGCTATGAAATAGAATCAATTTCATAGCCATATTTATGTATATATCATGAAATACATAAATGAGGAAAAACATATGAACATAGGCATTAGTCATTATAGTTCAATAGCCTAAGTACATATGTTTTACTTATATTTATTTCAGGGGACTTTTATTTATTCCGTCTATATATATGCACGTTATATTCAAATGAAGTTTGGTTATCTCACAGACTCAGACTAAAAGCAGCTAGCCAGCCTGCCTGGCATCAGTGCATCATAGCATATCACTGCAAAGAAAATAAAATATGAATAAATCACGAGCGCGGCGGATTGCCAGCTCAGCTAGAGCGGGTAACGCCAGCTCTGCAGACGGACCAGAGTCAGTCACCACCGGGGAGCGAACCGGGGACCGAGGTCACAGGGCTGGTGGCTAGCTGCTAGCTGCAGCAGCTAATATTAGAATATTAGACCCAGCACCGGAGGTCTGATCCCCGTGATCTGATCCCGAACCACCGGTGACTCTCTGCCAGATCAGCAAGCTTGACGGCAGCAACAGAAAGTTTGCTGGGATTGTTAACGGTAATATAACGATAACGTTACAGCCGTGAACTGAAAGTCTGTTTCCTCAGCTGGTTCGACTCTCTTGGGGCGAAGTTGTCTCCGGCGGGTAGAGACAGAGAGTCAGAGGGAGGCAGGGAGAGAGGGTAATAAAGACATGTGACATTATGATATAAAATTCCCCACAAGCATTATCAAGAGTTAGGTTAGGTTTTGTTAGGTTGTAAAAAGTTAAACCATTGGTGATGTCTGATAAAAATATACTTTTAGTTAAATGAACACTGAATCAATACCGATTGCATCACACCACACCTAATCAGCATTTGACTACCCCACCCAAAAACTCAAGCTTCTAAAGAATTGATTAGGTCATGGCTGTTATTTAGCATGAATGTAAAAGCTCTAGAAGACTTATTGTTTAAACAACTTTTGGGGAGCCACTCCCTGCGGGGCCAGACTGGGTTAGAACAAAGGAAATGCATATCTCTGTAGAATCGGCACTACCATGTTAAACGACTTTTGTCAGTGACCTGGAGTAAACCTAAATTCAGAGGTGTGTCCTTATCCTGAGGGACAGGAATATAATTCGGATCCTGAGACGATCTCAGGACTGCGGACCTGTGACCCGACAAGGGAAGCATGTCTGCAGTCCGCTGGTTACAGTGTATTGTTTTGTCATGTCTCGTGACTGTTTTTATGTGACTCCACAAGGAGAAGCATGGATTCAGTTGTTTCAATGTTTTATTAAACCTTTTGCTTAACTTTCAATTCGATCCAGGCCTCTCCTTCCTCCTCAGAAATCGAACGAACACGTCTTTTAGTTTTTCCTAACAGTTTCCAAAGTCATTTTAGCCTGGGCTGAAAGCCTGGCAGGCTACGGCGCTGTTGCCTTGGAAATGACAACCTTCGGTCTCTGAATATGAAAAAACAAGCCTTTTTTCATTTCTATTTCCGAGTGATTTTATTTTTGTTATATGAAATAGAAAATGAAAATCATGGCATATTTTAAATTTCTCCCATCCCCTTTTGACCATGAAAAGGAAAAAATGCCTTGTATTTCAATTTCAAATGTTGTATTTTAAAACGAAAATCAAATAACCATTAGTTTTTTGTTTTATAATACCTGTTTATGAAATGAAAATCGAATGAACAAAAACGTACACGGACCGTTAACAATGCTAAGGAAGTAAATCTCTTTCATTGGATTATGAAATTTAAAAAGCTCTAATTTCTAGCACTGAATATATTTATGCATTGAAATTATGTATCTCAAATTTGTATTTCAAAATTTTAGTCTTCAAATGTTCAACAACTCATCTTCACCTTTAATTTTCTAAGTTTCACAAATTCAGAATATGAAATTCAAATAAAAAAATTAAATATATCAAATTCAGATGCAAAATACAATAAAATTCAACTAATATATTTTCAACTTGCTAAAATTCAATGAATTTAAATTTAAATTTAGAATACAAATATCCATTATAAGATTAACGTGAACCTGTGAATATCGGAGTTAAAAAGCTTCACAAACAATTGCAGGCGTAATGACCTCACTGTCACACACACACACACACACACACACACACACACACACACACACACACACACACACACACACACACACACACACACACACACACACAGACACACACAGGGCACAGAGAAACATATGGCATTATTTATTATTTACAAGTAGGGACGTATCCCTCCCTTCAGAAGCTGCTCTCCCACTCATCTGATTGCTGCTCTGAATCTAGAATCGATTGCTTTTCCTTGGGTTCCCGGATGTTAACACTGAATTTTAAACATCACATTTTGCAGCTGAATTTGACTTATTGAATTTTGAGAAAAGAATCCCACGAGTCCCTCGACTTCTGTTTAGCATTAAAGCAACACTCTGTAACTTTTAGCTGCAGCTGTAGTTCCAATAAGACAACCTGTAAAAACCGGGAAAAGTTACATAGTGTTGCTTTAATATAAAGGTAGAAAACCAAGCAGTGGACCAAACCACTGTGAGGAAAGGGAGGGGGACTCAACATGTTTCTAAACTTAAAACCCATTTGTTGCCCTGTTTGCATTTGTATTATTTTACTACTTACAGAATTACTTGAAGTATTTAATTATGTAGCATACACAGCGTGGTTTTAATGACATTTTAAGGGGGGGGGATAACCCTCAGATGGGGTGGGTCCTGACCCCCCCGATTCCTCCGCAATTTCCACCTATGTGTGTCATAAAAAATGTCCACAGTTTTCTCATTACCTTTTCCTCTTCATTATGTACAACAACCAGATCTGAACCCTTTCCTCTGCAGTCTTGTCGAGCTTCTTCCCAGGTTTTCCGATGAGGAGGATCAGCGTTATTATACGCATAGCAGTTAGACCCGGTGTGTTCCCAGTCCTTCTGACAAGGTTTACACTGTCTCCCTGAAACAACAGAGACCAATCAATATACAACATTACCTCATTGTGATATTAATATTATTATTGGATCTAATTAATAGGATCTGAACATACCGTTTGTTTTTTTGGGGCAGTAGGCATCAATGCTCCACTGAGCTCGACTGACGTTGAGCTCATTCAAGTTTTTCTCCAAGTCTTGTATTCGTTTTGTTAAGTTGTTCCTCTGTGTCTCCAGCTGCTGGTTTTGTGAGTTCAGCTGCAGGTTTCGTGTTGTCAGGTTCTGGACGTCTACAGTCAGGTTTGTGATCTTGCTTTCTAAGACAGTATAGTTTTGTGTCAGGTTGCCCAACTGGACTGTCAGATTGTTGTTGTCCCTCCTCAACTTTTCATTATCTAAGCTGAGTTTCTTGTTCAGGTTTGTCAGGTTGTGATTGGCAGCCATCAGCCCACTTTCATCACTCTGATGACTTAGTGTAGCAACTGCAAAATGAAAATTAGCTTCGTAATTATGGTGATTAAGCAATATTTGTTGTTGTTGTCATTTAGCCACCTTTGGAAACTATTTCCTGTCTGTCTCACTCTAGGATTTCCAGCCTTTTGGAAGATTTCAACAAGTCCTTTGAAAAGACTCAAACCAACTGTTAGTCTGTCTCACAATGTTTTCTGACTTCCCCAAAGGACCCTGTGGTCCTCAAGCCCAAGCCCTTTAAATCATACTAAAGACTATAAACATCTGACATTGCTTAAAACAGCTGACCACTACTTTTAAGTCAACATTACTCAAACAGGAGTAAATAGTAGAATAGAATAGTACACTTGTTGGCGAAGTCTTTCAGTCACTGATTTGATGCACTTGCAAGTCTTTATGGAAGCAGGACGGTGTATGTGGGATTGACTCAAATTTAGACCGGCCACTCGCTTAAAAGGTTTTCAGAAACACGTTTCGGTGAACTATTTTCGTAAAATACTAGATCGTATTCTCAACAAGACGCCATGACACTCTGTTGGAATTCTCGAGAAGCCAGACACACGTCACGCGTTCGTCCAATCAGCTGCTGGTCAGAGGCGTGGGGCATCAACCATGGATGTATGACGTCGCGACACCACGTCGCGGTTGTGTTGCTGCTCTGCCCGGTGCATTCCAAAGAGACACTAAATGGTGATTTTTGTGGCGGTATCCGACACTGAAAACGGGTTGATATATCAGACTTTGATACACACACTCAGGGGACGGACTGGGGCTAAAAAACAGCCCTGGACTTTCTCCCAAATAAGCCCATCATCCGGCCATTCGCCCCTAGCCGTGCGCGACAGACATTAGCCAGGATGTCCTGATACTATGCCACAATACTGTAGCCTATCAGACACAGCAAGTAACATCTCAAAACCAATGATGAGAATTGGGGTTGTGTTTATTAATGAAGCCTCAGCCTTCAAATAAAAACTAAAAATGTACAATGCCATTACATTTGCATTGAAAAAAAATATACAAATAATGAAATGTCACTGGCTACAGAAACCCCAAATTACACAAACTTGTAGTTATAAAACAGTACAGAGTATTACTGACAACTCTTTCAGAGATAAAGTAGGTTACTTGCTGTACCTGAACATTACATATTCTGTAGGCCTATACCAAAACTACACTGAGAGTGTTAGTTACTACATTCTATAACAACTATTCAAATACACTGTGGCATATCAAGTTGCTGATTAGGCAGTATGATTATTGCACAGCTGTGCCTTAGGCTGGCCACAATAGAAGACCACTCTAAAATGTGCAGTTTTACTGTATTGAGTGGGTCCAGGGGGGGGGCATAACCTACGCCTGCCCATACCATAACCCCACTGCCACCATGGGCCACTCGATCCACAACGCTGATATCAGCAAACCTCTCACCCACATGAAGCCATACATGCTGTCTGCCATCTGCCCTGTACAGTGTAAACCGGGATTCATCCGTGAAGAGAACACCTCTCCAAAGTGCCAGACACCATCGAACGTGAGCATTTGCCCACTCAAGTCGGTTACGACGACGAACTGCAGTCAGGCCGAGACCCTGATGAGGACGACGAGCATGCAGATGAGCGTCCCTGAGATGGTTTCTTACAGTTTGTGCAGAAATGGTATGCGGTTGGGAGGCCAGTTGGATGTACTGCCAAATTCTCTGAAACACCTTTGGAGAGGCTTATGGTAGAGAAATGAACATTGAATTCACCGGCAACAGCTCTGGTGGACATTCCTGCAGTCGGCATGCCAATTGCATGCTCCCTCAAAACTTGCAACATCTGTGGCATTGTGCTGTGTGATAAAACTGCACATTTTAAAGAGACCTGCAACATTTTTTTTTTCTTTACTGACTGGTTTTCGGACCCCTCCGGACCTCCCCAGACCCCCCCCCCCAATACAGTAAAACTGCACATTTTAGAGTGGCCTTTTATTGTGGCCAGGCTAAGGCACACCTGTGCAATAGTCATGCTGTCTAATCAGCATCTTGATATGCCACACCTGTGAGGTGGATGGATTTTCTCGGCAAAAGAGAAGTGCTCACTAACACAGATTTAGACAGATTTGTGAACAATATTTGAGAGAAATAGTTCTTTTGTGTACATAGAAAAAGTCTTAGATCTTTTAGATCAGCTCATAAAAAATGGGGGCAAAAACAAAAGTGTTGCGTTTATAATTTTGTTGAGTGTATAATGTAAATGTATATAATATGTGTTGCTTTGTGTTAAAGAATTAGCATTGAATAACCTATTTAATATTTTGTCAATGTCATATTACACTTTTAATTTATATTACGGCTGTGAAATGATGAAAATGACTAGGCCCTATCAATTTAGTCTGTGAAGCTTTCACAAACAACCTCCAGGTCTTTGCCAGTTCCACAATAGTAAACGCAAATATGAAAGACAAGGAAAAACTGCACTCTGATGGAAGACAGACAGAATGTGCAAGCTAGGATTTTTTGGTTAAACTTTTGGTTAAATTTGCTGAATTATTTAGCCCCCTTCCCTGTTTGTTCCCACTTTTAGAGTGGTACCAATGCATGCCTGATGTTTTCCTGTTTAATTCAATACCATAGTCTTCATCCTAGCAGCAAAAGTGAGCTCACTATAACCTCTCATATACAACCAAGTGAAATCGCGGTCAATTATTAAACACGTTAAGTTTGAGAGCACTAAATGCCACGATAATTTTCATAATCATGATGCACACCCATGTTGATAGCCCTATTATGCAGTTTGCTAAGATAGGGATAAAGGCAGCCTATTATAATGTGTCCTACTCCTGGCACTTGCTGATGTGAAATTAACTCACGTCTAATGATTATAGGACTACTCTTCTTCTTCAGTTTTATTTTTACACGTAGCATTTAAGTGATTGTATTAGCACCCCCTGCTGTTGGTTGTTAATATCTCTTTATTAGACTTTTTGGCTGGACTTTTCCCGAACGCACAGATTGTCAGTCCGTCCCTGCACACACTAATGTATCGTTAGTGGACACATTTATTGTTGGTTTGGGTCTGATCCTGGGATTTGTTTACAACAACAAAAAATATGGAATATCACTTGACTTCACTTTTAATTCCTTTTATGCATACAGTGCATGTGTATTTTCATTGGGGCTTCTGTTTCATTCTGAATGAGGCAAATTCATGACTTATATCAAATATTCGTTTCAGACAAAAACTATTACTCTTTAAGGTTTGTCTCATGTCTAAGTGTGAGTTCATGCATGGACTGCCTGTTCAGTATACTTACGTTGGTAGACGACGATGACTGCTATGATACCCAACAGCAGAATGACACAAAGGATCCCCAAACAACAGGCCAGCCGCTGATACTGGAGACGTCTGTTGTTTGCTTTCTTTTCTAGCAAGGATCCTGCTGAGAATAAGAAAAGGATTTATTGCCAAGTAAGTAGTAACATTTTTATTTTTGATTTTATAACTTACCGTTTGTGACAGCAGTTTCTTCAGTTGTTTTATTCTGCCCCTTCACTTCATCGTACACAGTTTCCTCCTCCTTTCTAGCTGCAAGGTTGAAGGACACAATCTCGTAGTTAATTACTGCGTAGTGGGGAAATAAAGACTTTAAAGGCTTATTTTTTTTACGTCAAAGTAACAAAAAAATCCCTTGTGATGAGGATCGCTTTATGATACAGAGGCCCTAAAGCGCCCTAAGTAATATATTTTATATCGTAAGGGACCGTTCGGTATTTATTGAATGGACCACCGGAGGAAAATAGGGGAGGCTCATGTCTTTTTATTCTTTGTTGAGGGGATGGTTACCCACGTTTTTTTAGTCTGGGGGGGTCACCCAACTTTTGTATTCATAAAACAGCAAAATTTCAAAGTGGCTTGTTTGGTGCATATTTTTCCATGTAGCTCTTAGTCTCGGCCCTCCTTCGCTACCAGATTTGTCTGACCCATGAGTTTGCTGTGGGGCAGGGGGAGCACTGCTCCCCTGGTGGCTGAAATGGGCAATTGCATTGTTTAAAAAATGAGTGGAATAATTACATCTGGCATGACCAGATATTTTATAAATATGTTAAATAACACAAAACTAAATGGTGGTAGGTAATACATCTGATTTCATATACTGCTTTAGTAAAAAACATATTACCTGGCTGACGATGGGAGCAGCAGGATGTAAAAAACGAAAATTACTGTTGCACTATGTCTGGACATCTTACCGTGCCAAGGTTGCAATAAAGGTTTCCTAAATGCCACATTTGATGTCAGCTTAATAATTGATTGCGGGTTTTGTGTAGATTTGGACTTTTAATACGTTTATTCCACTTTGTTTAAATGGCGAGGTGGAGAGGCCTCGTTCGATCACCTGTTTGGAGCTGGCTGGTGAATGTGACGCGCGCAGTAGGCCTTGCTGGATACACCGTGACTCTGTTTGTGGATATACTTCGCTGTGAATTACTTTTTTTTCCATGTCATTGGATTACTGCAAAATACGTATCTTTTTTCTCAACATTTCATGGTGTGATTGCGCTTGGTTTCTGCATTTGGGGAGGCATTTCAACAGTCTGTAGGTCGAACACTGAGGGCTAGATTTACTAACACTAGCGCAGTTTGCGCTGCGTCCGTTTATGCGAGTTCGGTAATAGCGCACGCTATGCTTCCACAGTTTGCGTAGTATTTATCAACCCTGACACCCATCAGGCAATCAGCGTCTTTCTCCGCCCACTAGACCGTAAATTGCGCTGTAGCAAAGCGGTACTGGTGCTATGATATGGCTGAGTGCAGACTGCGATATTCCCACTGCTGATGCTATGACTGTTTGAAATGATCCTGATGCCAATATTTGTAATGTAGCGAGGAGTTTAACAACTGCTGGAATGGGATGTGAACGCTGAGTGGGAGATTCAATTTCATCTTTGATTTCTTCCAGTAACTCTAATATTGCATGGCTGCTTGATCTGTAACGCTAAATGATGTTGTGTTCACTGACAAAGTGTGATTCTTGTGTTAAAAATATTTTCAGTCTAGCCTATGTCTTCGTCTTGCTCAAATTACTGTTGCCATTTCACCAGCGGCATATAAAGGTCTACGAGGAAACTCGACTGCGGCTGGTTTAAAGAGGCGGAGAATTTCCCCCCAGAATAGAGGCGCGCTCTTACTGACAGTCTTTGTAAATACCACGGAATATATAATTAGGTGCACTTTGCGCTTATCCTCCCACCTTTTTGGGTGGAACTCCCACTTTCCCCACGACCCTCCCACGAACGCATATTGAAAGCGCAACTTATCTCTTATCGATCATGTGGCAGACAATCTGCGATTTTACCCAAGTGCGCCGTGTTTGTAAATAGCCCGCATCGGTAACGTCCGTCTTTGCGACCAATTAGCGCCTGGAAACAGGCGCAAACGGCTTGATAAATCTAGCCCTGAGTGTTCACTGTTACATTTTAGTTGAATTTTCATTTCGCCACCGTCTGTCTATTCCGTTCCAAGACAGCCGTGCCGCGATTGGATTGCATAAGGGCGAATTGTTAAATTGTTACAATGTAATTTAAAATCTGCTTTAAAAATAAACATATATGTTTTGAATATTATGTTCAACTTCGGCAGCTTTGCCTATGTGCTAAAACATGCAATGACTGAGGAAGCCTAGTGATGAGTCCATAGCAACCAGTGTTCAATTTATTTCCCAGTGTCCTTTGCTGAATGGTCTCGATGTTTTATTGTTTTATTTCATGTGAATACTAGTTCACTAGAGGAGTAACTTAGTATTTGAAGTAATGCAGTAATGCAGGAAGTGTGCATTTAGTTTCCATGCTTATTGTGTTTCCACAACAATGTTAGTGAGTAAATCTACTGAAATGGTGTGATGCATAAGATGAGAAAGCAGAGGTTAACTCATGTATGTCATAGCTGGAACAAATCAAAGGGTCTCTGTACATCTATGCCAAGTGCAAACTAGCACATTGGGCATCAATAAATTGCTAGGAAGGTTCATGCTTTTTTTTCAAATCACTTTGGAGGGTCATAGAAAAAATAATAGGCTACTGGCGAAGGGAGGGTCAAGTCTATTTAGACTAAAGATCCCAAAACTCCTCCGGTGGCCCCTTGAAATAAATAACGAACAGTCGCTAAGCACAAGATAACTTGTGGGAACAAGTTAATTATCTAGGTGATATTTTTTTAATCTTGTACAAACAAGACAATAACTTGTTCCCAACTTGTGCACGCACAATAAAAAAGCTGCAGTATGTTTCATAAGTCATTACATGCTTTTATTTTTACACAGGGGATTGTCAGTTAAAACCACAGATGTTTAAATTGTCTCACAGTTAACAGATCCTAGATAAAAGAGGAAACTTTGCCTTTTAAGGGGAAATACTTAAACGGAGTGTCTATTTGCACCCCCGGTACGAATAGCCTCGGCCACACAGCTGAGCTATTTACACCCTGTGACGTAACAACAAAAAAACGTTGCTCGCGTGCACCGAAATCATGGCGGACGTTCATCTTCCATGACCGCAGAAACTGGCATATTAGGGAAGTTTTGTCTCTAAAGTTTATAACAATTCAATTTCTAGCGGAAAATGGATACTACAGTTGCGCTTTCTGTCTTCAGTGAAAGCATACAACCGTTAGTTTGTTAGTTAGTACCTATTTTTTTGTATACAGTATGGTTACCTAGCAACCGAGGCTTGAAGAAAGCAACTGGTAAAACGTTGTTCAACTTCCTGAAAGAACTGCTAGGTGAGTGGTTGGTGTGCTTACCTTTGGTATGGGAGTTTGGTGTTCGATTCCCCTGTGAGGTGATCTTATTTTTTTAAATTTGGATTGGATAATTTGCATGCAATTGCGCAAGTCAGGACCCGCGAACGCGTATGTATTTTTTTTTTTTTTGCAGGGTGGTAGGGGAAGACTCATGAATATGCCTGCTCTGGTTGGGTTGGTTAGGTTTAGGCAAGAGGAGTGGGATGGTTATGGTTAGGGTAAGAATGTCAGGGCGATAATATTCCAAAAAGGTGTAATACATGAGTAGTATGGATAACTGTGTGTAAATATATGCCAAGGTACTGTAAATGCACAGGGGTGCAAATAGCATACATTGATATTTGTACCAGGGGTGCAAATAGCATACACTTCTAATTGTACCAGGGTACAAATAGCATACTGCTAATTGTACCAGGGGTGCAAATAGCATACACTGCTAATTGTACCAGGGGTGCAAATAGCCTCACCCATACTTAAAACACTTTAAATATGGCGCCCAGATAGCTCAGTTGGTAGAGCGGGCGGCCATGTGTAGAGGTTTACATCTCGACGCAGCGGACCCGGGTTCGATTCCGACCTGTGGCCCTTTGCTGCATGTCATTCCCCCTCTCTCTCCCCTTTCACTTCTTCAGCTGTCCTGTCATTAAAGGCCTAAAATGCCCAAAAATATAATCTTTAAAAAAAAAAAAAAAAACACTTAAAATATTTGGATACACATTTTCCTGACAGGGTTTAGTAGCTGTGGTCTTGGTGGAATCTCCACTGTGGGTTACGTACTGTAAACAGTCAATACTAAACAAAAGACCATCAGTTTACATCCAAAATGAGTTCAGGGAATGGTAACTGCAGTTAAACTTCTTTGAAATTAAATTGAAATGGGCCATTCCAGTTGGTAGAAGAATTCAAGTTTGAAAGTAAAATTCAATGCAGAGGACAGAGTCAATCTTATCTTATCGCAGCTGAAGATTGTGCAGGATTTGAATAGTGTGGGTTTTCTTGGTTATTTGATAAGACGTATGTTGTATTAAATAAGACAAAAACTAGAAATATGTTCTTTTTAGATAGTAAACAAACAGAGTTATACCCTAGTTACACACATTACACCTACAATATTGCCATTTTAGAAACCACATATAACACCGTAGGACTATTGGACTCAAAATATATATACTTAGACACTATTATAACAAAATATGCTCTAAGTAGAAACCAAATAGATCTTATTACACTGTTAAGACACTATTTTACATGATTATAGTGAACAAAAACCTAATTCAATTCCATATCACATCCTAAATATGCTGCAGTTAGACTCTATTCTACCCATACCACCAAAATTATGCACCTATTTGGATTCACTATTCTGATCAGAACTGCATTTTCTATTCAGTAATAGTGAAGAAAATACCAGTACAAGATATCAACATTGCATATGATCACATGAACAAAGATACAGTATGTTATTCATACTGATAGCATGATATGTTTTATGATATGTATTTTTGATACACTATTTAAAAAAAAACTAAACTTACCTTGGGGTGGAGGATGACTGTTACGTTTGAATACAACCGAAGCGTAGTTAACCTCCCCCTCCGCCATGGTTACAGTCGCTCTGTTGGGTTCTGTCTGACTTTCAGACAGAGAAGTACTGCTGAAATTAATCCACCGCGCATATTCATTGGACAACTGGTTGGTTCCTCTGTTAGGATAAGTCTGTCAGTCTGAAAAGAACAACTTCTGCTTTTGGTTGAAAAAGTAATTTGCATTCATGACTGGCTGAATATGATCACCCAGTCATGAATGTAAATAAACATTGTGTATAGTGTTCTTGACTTTGCCATTCAACGTGCTGCCATAGCTGCCTGAGAAAGTCCTTGCCCCTAAAAAGTAATCACATCACCGGAGTGGCCATCCTTACTGAATCAGCACCCCCAAATTTTAACTCCATCGATGCCCACAGACTTGATAAGAAAGAAGGAGGAGTAGCTATACTTTTTTCAGACTTGTTTCAATGTAAACCGGTATTATTTAGAAATGCTGCTGCTGTCTTGGAATGTTCTCATGTTTTACTCCCGATTGTACAGAGATTGCAAAGTATTCTATTTTTTTTGGATGAATTCTCTGAACTGCTGTCCATAATCTTTATGGAATACGACGGTCTAACGATATCAGGTGGTTTTTACATTTTTCATGATAACCCCAATGAACACAATGCTAAAGAACTGTCTCTGGACCCACCAATGAAGGGGTCATCATTTGTTACAGATATTGATGCTGCTCTGTCTGATCATCTCTGTATTTTTCTTGAAACTCTCTATCGCTCGTGACATACTTTTTAGATCAAAGAATGTTAAATGATGATCTCTTTGACAAATTTGAATCAGGTTTTTGACCCCAGCCTTAGTGTTACTAGATCTTAAGCCTGCCTTTGACACTGTGACACTGTTGACCATGCATTACTTTTAGACAGACTGGAAATCTGGGTTGGGCTCTCTGGCACTGTCTTTACATTGGTTCAGGTCCTGTTTGTAGGACAGAGACTGTTTTGTTTCCAACGCAAACTACACATCAGAGCGAAGAGACATGACGTGGGTTACCTCAAGGTTCAATTCTGGGACCTTTCTTATTCAACCTATATATGCCCCCACTAAGCTTAATAACAGACAAAAACAATCACTCACCATATCTATACCATATATATATCGCGTGACTTTTGCCACCATAGACTTACTGTGTCTATGCATTGACCTAGTCAATGACTGGATGTACCAAAACTTGTACCAAAACTGGATGCAACTAAACAGAGTCTGAGCTAATTGTCTTTTGTGCCAAAAGAGAAAATTTAGGCACATCTCAATTCCCTTTTTTAAGCCTAAAAACTAAATCAGAAATTATTAAGTCATTATTGATCTGATATCTTAGATCCTGAATCAAATCTATAAAAATATTACCTACTACCATCTTAAAAACATTTTAAGAACAAGAGAATACATGTCCAAATAGCACCTAGAAAAACAAAATTCATTTTTTAAAAAAAAAAAAAAAAAAAAAAGAACACAATAATCCAATACGCACACCCACAGTGGCGCTAGAGTGGTTTTGACACTTGATTGACGCAACTTCTGTGTGGAAATACAGCCGCAACATCACACATTGTCACACTTTTGCTGTAAGAAAGAAAACTATTTTTTTTGCTCACCAATGCTCATATAAATGTAGTTTGAGACAGTCGAATATGTGTTTAACTTATGTTTTTGTTCAGCAAAGGTTTATATTCAATCAATTAATAAATAAATAAATCACACAAGGTACTTTAAGCTGTCCCCCCTCTCCACAGAGGCCCTGTGGATATTAACAGGGGCTTACTTCCTACAGTACCATGCTTCTTCCCAAAGTCAACTATCATCTCTTCAGTCCTGAGACCAGCAGGTCAGGTCCTCTACTTCATTCAGGTATTTTCATTAACTACGTTTACATGCACATAACATTCCGGTTTTTGCCCTTATACCGAAAAAGACGATATTCCCGACTAAGCTGTTTACATGGCTAATGAAAGAGAATATTACACTAATATTCCCGTTTACATGTAGCCGTGCAAAATACAATTTTTTCATAGTTTACAAGTGGCGGAGGACTTGTTGGACCATGCGAACACAGCGTCCCTCTTTCATTCCTTTAATCATCTTCTTGAAGAGGTCAGCGTAGAGATGTGTGCGGATATCCAAAAACCTGTTGATATCTAAGTCTTTGATATTGTTTAAAAGTAGCTGTGTTTCTCCTTCTTATCGGGTCTAGAGCCTTGCAAACTGTTGGCTGGTTGGTTTGTTTACAGCAACCATAGTAACACACAGAGCTGACCATAAGCCGTAAACAGCCACGAGGCCCTAAACTGCGATGAAAATCCCAATTGACAAACATATTCCGAATGTATACATGTCCAAAGGATGCTTTGCCAGACCCTCCTTTGCAGTGTGGAGGGAGGTATGGCAATGTGAGACTAGATGCAGTTTGATTCCCAATACCTGTATGTTGAGCACACTAGAGCAGTGTTTCTCAAATGGGGGTACCCGTACCCCTAGGGGCAGAGATGGGAGTAAGTCACACATGGGCAAGTCACAAGCAAGTCTCAAGTCTTAACCTTCAAGTCTCAAGCAAGTCCAAGTCATTTTTTGTAACAATCAAGCAAGTCAAGTCAAGTCATAGCTATGGTCAAGCAAGTCATAAGTCAAGTCATACCAAAGTTTCCATTTTTAAACAAGCTAAAGAATAAAAAGTTGTATTTGCATTTTTTACTCAATATTCAAAAGACATTACGTCCACATACATCTGAAGAGTTTAAATTAACACAGATAAAAAAGCACAGCCTAAAACTGATATTAGGCCAACAATAAATCAAAATTGTTCAATATGCCTCAAACATGACATCAAATCATGAAATTCATTCAAACAATTCAAGTATAATGGTTCCTAAGTCAAATAATATTCTTCAAACATGCCTCACTTTTATGAGACAGAAACACATCCTTTAACCTTTCCTTCTCTTAAAGAACAAAACATATTCTTATGAGGAGCTGAATCCCACCACCTTTGCTTATCACATGGAATGGAAAGTATATGTGGTGATATTTGTGTGTATTTGTGAGTGAATGTGTGCGTGTTTGAGAAAGAGTGAGTGAAAAGTTATTAATATTGGTGAGTGAATGTGGGCATGTGCGTGTGTGCTTTATTCACATACTTACGTCTGCATGTGTGTGTGTGTTTATGAGAGAGAGAGAGAAAGAGAGAGAGAGAGAGAGAGAGAGAGAGAGAGAGAGAGAGAGAGCAGTTTGTGTTGTGTGTGCAGGCCTGTGTGCCTAGTTTTATTCGCTCTTACCGCCACCTTAAACAAAGAGGGGAGGGTGTGCTTATTCAAGGTCCGAAAACTGAAGGGAGTTCTGTCCATCACAAACGTCCAAATAGTGGTTCAGCTGAATATGGGGACTGAAACCCGAATCTCTCCCGATTTGAAGTGTCTGATGAAATTCGACGTCGGAAAATTTTTGTACTGCAGACCTTGCAAACTGCCGTTCGTTTTTTTCTTTACCTGGTCAGATGTGTAATCCTTATAGCCAAACTTTATTATTTTCTGTGCAGAGGGACATAGGCGCCGATTTATGTTTTCCTCCGTGGGTGCTCACACGCGCACACCCTTTAAAAAAAAGTGTTTGCATTTCAGAACCTTAGGAAATGGACAGCGGCCGACACGAACACACACGCCATAATAAAGCCGTAAAGTAGGCCTAGCCTATAGGCTATCGTTCAACTCAGGATAGCGCCACTTATCACTAATACAGATAGGATTGGAGATGAAAAGATTAATGTAAAACTGAACTGGCAGTCTGGCACACGTGGGTGGTCAGTATTTTCCGTGGGTGCTCGAGCTGATCTGCTTGTGCGTGAAGTTAAAGCGCACAAGCAGATCATATCATAATACTATTTCACATTGTAATAGTTTTAAATTTTTAATCATTTGCATGTTTATGTGCTCCTGCACACTCCCTGTGCCTGTGTGTAACAAGTGTGCGGGTGTGAGTCTAGGCACTAATTTGCTGTTAAAATAACAATGAAATGCTGCGTTATTGACTTTAGACCAGGTTTTTGTTGGTTAATGGCGCAATCACTTCCCGCTGCCTCAAGATAGCAATACGCCCAGAATGCACCAGAATACACCTCCATGTAAGAAAGGCACGCCCATGGGCGCAAGTGCATTTGCTATTTAAACGACGCGGGCACTGTACTGGAAATTGACAACTTTGTCGGTCTTAAGGTGTGGACACACAGGGCCGATTATCGCCCGTTGGACAGTCTGGCGAGGTCAGTGACTCAAATCTGTTCAGTGTGTCCCGTGCCGTCTTCCATCTGGGGGGCTGTCGGCGTTCATTTTGGCCGACCTGACATGTTCAGTCGCCGGCAGGGCAATCGGGACTCACCCGGAAATGGCGAGCGGAATGAGGTGACTAGAGTTTCTCAAAATCTGATAAAATCTTTTAAACTGACCTTTGTCAATCTGAAATGAAGACAGATTCAGGAATTTTTTACAGGATTTTAGCACAATATGAGATCGTATTCCGAACGAGCCGCCATGACAGTCTGGCTTTGAATTTCCAGCAAAGACACTTGCGTCGGGCTTCGCGCTGCGCCGAATGCAAGATAGGGCCCAGAGTGTTTCAGGCAGAGGTGATGCAGCAACGGGCAGTATAACGGGGAATATAATGTTATTTTAACACCAAAGCATGTAAACCTATTCTAGTAGAGATTGTCCTGTTACCATCATCAGGGTTATTGACATAACTCCTCCAGAGCGGATACACTGTTATATACAACCGTTTTCACAGGCTGAGCAGTTACTCATGACTAATCAACTAGATCCCATTTAATGGTAGTTATCTGTGGTAGGGTAGCGGTTGTTGTACTAGCAGTACTTGAGATATTCCCATTTTAATACCTAAATGCTGTGTACATTTATTTTACAACTTACCATTTGTGTCAGTTGGTTCGTTTGTCTCACTTTGCCCCTTCACTTCATCGTACACGGTTTCCTCCTCCTTTTTAGCTGAAAAGTTGAAGGACACAATAACAGTGAATTGACAAAGACTTTTAAAAGTTTATTCCATTATTTGAAACCCTGATGAGGATTGGTTTTGTACGGATGCCCTTAAGTGCCATAAGGGGATTTATTTTTTTAAATCTTGTAAGCACATGACAATAACCTGTGGTGACAAGTTAATTAGAAGTTAATCTTAGAAGTATAGCATACTGTTGGGTGTAATGCTTTATATTTGTATGTATTTTAGAATCTATGATTAGATTTTAGTATTTATTTTATATTGAAATTGCATTATTAATTGTATGTGTTTTTTTGTCAACCTCCCCAGAGACTACAGATGAAAATTAAAGAGTTCAGAAGAACAGACACCATATTATGAAGAGACCTCTATTCAAGTTAGTTTTTTTTTTGACAATGACAAGCTGTTAAAAAGGTTTTTCTCACACAGAACTGTCAAAGAAAACTGAAGATTATGTAAATGTCAGATGTCCAAACCTAGATAAAAGGGGAACCTGTCTTTTAAAGGGAAATACTTTACAAATAACAATACATGTTATCCTGACCAGTTTTAAGAAGCTGTGGTCTGGGTGGAATCTCCAGTGTGGGTCACGTAATGTGAACAGGCAATACTCAACCAACGTTGAGAAATTGATATCGCTTTATCTGTGTTTTAAATGTTTTTTTTAATCGTTTTTGTTGTTTTTCCCAACTTTTTGTCCTATTTTTATTTTTATTTTTTTCTGTGCTTATTTCGACATCCCATATTTTCTAATATAAAAAAAGCTTTGAAAACGGGTCAAATTTTGACCCAAGGACAACATGAGGGTTAAATCCAATGTCAGTTCAGAAATTGCAGGATTAGTTGACAAAAGGATTAAAATTTTATCAAAATTTCCTCAATGCAAGTCTTTCTTAACTGATTAACAGAACTTTGTTCATCTAGATTTGAATTTTTATGGGGTTTTCTTGGTTTATTTGTTCACACTTTATTTAACGGTAACCTACTCTAATAAGTCGTAGGTTGTATCAAATTAGAGAAAAACTAAAATATTTTCTTATTAGACAGTAAACAAACACAGTTATACCCTAATTAGCCACCAAACGCCTAAATTATAGCTGCACTAGAAACTGCATACAATGCTGTTGGCCTATTGAACCCAAATTATTAAAATATATATACTTAGACACCAATATACCAAATTATACTCCAAGTAGGAAACCAAATAGGAGATCCTAATACACTGTTGGACACAATTTTGCAGGATTATAATTTAGAAATCAATAAAATGTTAAAAAAAAACTGCCTTCAGGCAGAGAATGTTTGTTACTTTTGAATACGACCGAAGTGTAGTTAACTTCCTCCTCCGCCATGGTTACAGTCGCTCTGTTGGGGTCTGTCTGACTTGCAGACAGAGAAGTATTGCTCAAATTAATCCACCGCGAATTGTCTGAGGAGAGCTGGTTGTTTCCTCCATTCGGTTTTCACTCTGAAAAAGTACAACTTCTGCTTTTGGTTGAGAAAGTCATTTGGATCCATGACTGGCTGAATATGAACTTCAAAACCAAATACAATGTGCTCTTGTAACGTGGAAATACAATCTTCAAATAAAAGGCGATATTACAAACAATGCACATGCCGCGAGAGGATTGCTCTCACAATGCTGTGACTTTGGACTGTGGATGTTTGCTTGGTGTAACACAATTCATACTGTCCCCGCAATAACCAGATGAACTCACCCACAGAGGCTCTTGTGTGGTTTTGACACTTGACTGATGCAAGTTGTGTGTGGAAATACACCTGCAGTGTCACACATTTCCTGTGAGAAAGAATGCTGAACACAACAATGCTCATACAGTATAAATGCATTTTAAAACAGTCCAATACGTGTTTACCGTACATCTGCTTTGTTTAGCCAAGGTTTATCTGGTTTGTTAAAGAGCTAATGGCTTTACGAGTGCCTACAGAGCACATGTTGACTTTGATCTCTCCTCTTATGAAATTTTAAACTATTTTTTTCTTGGTCATCTTTCCCCCCACATGCGTCTGCAATTTCTGTGGTTTGTCATCCAGTGCTGTTAGGCCTGCACTGAGAGTTGTTAGTATGGCTTTGATAATTATATCTTAAACCAGAAGGAATAAAAACGTAAGAGGTGAAAATCCATCCTCCATCTTGGTCCAGGGCCACTACCTGACCACAATGCTACTAAAATGGACAATACTTTTGGTGACCTTGTCATTTAAAAGCACCACCTACAGGTCAAACTGTGACCTTTAGGACACTTCTCTTTATTCAGTTTCTCAAAAAGGACAGGCTGGATTTTCATATTCAGTCACTAGAATATGAATGACATTTATTTTGGTGACCCTTGCCTGACCTTTCTTCTGTTTTCTCTATACAACAGGGATCATCAACTGGCGGCCCGCGGGCCACATCCAGCCCGCCAAAGCTTTTAGTCTGGCCCGCAGAATAATCATGAACTCTCCGCTGGAGCGGTTAATCTATGGAGACCAAAACAGATACATGTGGTTACTTAATATGCACGTGAATGACGCGATCGTTATGTTCGAGTGATGATGATGATGATGGTTGTATTATTTTGCAACAGCATCATTCATTGCAAATGAGGCATACACCCTGTGTTCAGGTCTCTGTTTTAGCTACAGAGTGAGGCCTCTCACTGCTGTAACATCTTTGTTGGCAGTCCCAAATGCGCAGTAGCTAGGTAAGATCTAGCTAGCTGTTTGTTTCTACAATTTCAGTAGTACAAGGCAGGATTAGCCGGAAGACTTCTTCTAAACAAGGGCGCACTTCCAACTTTGCGTGGAATACCTGCAGAATAGGGACATATAAGTAGTTCTTTTGTAGATTATGGTGAACAAGTGTGTGTTGTAGCAGTGTTTTACCATTCAGAAACGAGCTTGCGTGCTAGCGGTAGCATGATACGGTTAGCCACCTCGTTTCGGCTAGTGACGTAAAAAGCCATGCTGATTTTGAACAGCTCACCCGGAGACTGAAGGCTGGACACATTCAGAAACTCGTATCTCACTCAAAACAGCATGTTTTTTTTATTTTTTTCCCAAGTTTTTATGAGTGTGGAAGCACCAGAGACACAAAATAACACCCCAAATCCCAGAAAAAGTGATTTTTTTTTTCAATAATATGGGCACTTTAATAAAAGTCTATGTACTGCTTTCTGGTTCCAGATAATATTTTTTAAAGTCATGTCACGAAGGCTGCTTTGAAAGAGGAAGTCCAAAATGTAAAATCATTCTCCGGTACTTGGTACTCTATCGTTTATTTTGCTCACTTTCACATCTAAAAAGATTACAATTCTTCAGTGTGGGCCTTCTAAATGCCAAACCACAGAAGTGAGTTCGGAGTACAGTGTTTCCCCAAATATATATTTTTAGCAACACGAGCCACAGCATAAAGACCATTATGGGAGCTATACTACCTGTTGTTGAATCAATAGTAATTTGAACTGTAACTTAAAAAAGCAGAACTTCATGACAGCTTTTACATTGTCTGTGTAGAGTCTCTTTATCAAAAAGGTAGAGGAAGTTTGCAGATGGTGTGATACGTCATTGGTCTGCTAGTTATAGTTAGAACTAAAAGTTATAATAACAGTTTAACAACAGCTCTGTAGCAGACCTACCTCAACGCCACTTTAACTGGTAAATGTCTTATGACTATGGCTTTAAATCACAACTTTCCTTTTTTGAAACTAATACATGTTTCAAGCAACAGTAACTGGTGCAATACATGCACAAAAACAGAAAAAGTTATTGCAACAGCAGTTGATACTGCCAGTTGTTATTTGATACCTTTGTGCAGCTTTTATGACATTTTTTTTCCGATTATTCAAAGCATGTGAAATAGAAGCATCTGTCCCGTTGTAATACTGGGTGATGGAAGGCTGTTGCACTATTGAGAGATGCCCACTAGATGGAGATGTGGAGGTCGAGCTAAAACCTTTACCTGGCATCACCGAGTACCCACACTCACAGTGCAAGGCCTATTGAAGTTACAGTATGAGCTTTTTACAGACGATTTTATTCTAATTGATTACATTTCTGTGTGGGAAGTCACACAGATACTGCAAGTTGTGCCCCAGCCTGCTGAGGCGTTTGGTGTTGACACTTATTATCTGGTTTAATCATTAACTAAATGCAGTTCCCCAAAATGTAGCAGAGCACAGGTGGGCGACTTTGCATACAGCTCATGACCAAAATCTTGCAGAGCCACTAGTGGTCTCGCCCTTATGCTGTAACAACTTACTGTAAGTGACTATCATTTCCAAAAACAAGCAGAAATCCCAGGATTATGTTTACTTCCTGTAAAACGTGAAAGTAGTGTGTCAAGCTAAACTTTCATATGATTAGAATGAATCTGTCTTTATTTTTAGTTGTTTTTGTTGCAGTTCATTAGAAGAGCCGATTATTTGTTCTAATTGTATTTCATCAATGTTCTCCATTCCCTGTTGCTAAAGTCCTAACAAAAACACATCACACCATTTGTCAAGTTTCTGCAACAAATAAGAGGTTAAATCCCTAGTTTAGGATAAAATACATCTGACTGTCTTTTACCAAACCAAATCGTTCATGTTCTCCACTGCCTTTCACTGAACCTCAAGCACTTCCCAATTTTAATTTGGAATTTACACATCTCAACAAGGGCGTAACTTTGGGCTTAACATTAGGGGGGGTTGAGATCTCCAACGGAGGTCCCGGGACATGTCTGCATGTATTTAAAGAAAGCGACAAAAACATCAACAAAACTCTGAGAAAAAAAAGAGACAGAAACTTAAAAAAAGCGAACTTTGAAAAAACAAAAAAGTAACGAAAAAAGTAACGAAAAAGCAACAAAAACTGCCCAGTTTTTATTGTTGATTACACCTATGCATCTTGACATGTCATGTGTATTTCCGTTCTATTGCTTCCATCGCTTTACTAAAAAAAAAAAAAAAAAAAAAAACAGTAGAGAGTAGAGTGATGATAACAAAGATCCCGGACTGGATCAAACTGGTTTTTCTTGTGATTACATGCTCAGCATCTTTCTATCTATTTGTGTCTCTTTCAGAGGTTATTTCTTGGCTGGAAATGTGCCAGTGGTGAAAGAGTTAACCTAGGGAATGACATCATTGCCTCTCTGTGCCCTTTCCCATCTCCTCCAGCCCTCCATTCTTTCCTCTCTCTCTCTCTCCCTCTCCATCCTTCCCTCTTGTCTGCCCTCAGTCTCCTCCCTCTCCATCCCTCCTCCCTTCCTGCCCATGTGTCCGGCCCCTTCTTTATGAAAGGGAAGCCTCTTGCTGGCGGTCACACAAGCAGAGCCTCACAGGAGCCTCACTCACACAAAAAAAACACCCCAGACACACACATAGAGACTCTGGCCTGGACAAATCATCATTAGTGTCCCTCTGAGTGAGGCCTCCGTTTGCCAAACTTCTACTTCCTAAAAACAACATGGAGCTCCACAGTGTGCACCAAACCTTCCACCACAGCCGTCTGGGCGAGGAGAAGCACCAGATGCTGGACCTGAACCGACGCCTGGGGTCCTACCTGAGCCGGGTCAAACTCCTGGAGGAGGAGAACGCGGCGCTCGCAAAAGAGATCCAAGCCCTGCGACGCAGCGGCCACGGAGCCTCGCCGCGTAGGCAGGGCCTGGAGGAAGAGCTGCGGCGGGTGAGGCTGGAGGTGGACGCAGCCTGGAGGGACAGGGTCCACACGGAGATGGAGGTCCGCAGGGTGACCGAGGAGCTCCGAACCCTGGACATGCTGAGGCGGAGGGAGGCTCAGGCTCAGGCGGAGGCCAAGAAGAAGATTGAGCAAAGCAGGAAGGAGCTGGAGGAGGAGCAGAGGGCTCAGGTCTGGCTGAGTGAGAAGGTCAATCAGCTGGAGAACGAGATGAGGCACCTCATTCAAACCCATCAGGAGGACGTCGCCCACTTGGAGGCCACCCAATTGACCCGTTCCAGAGCCACAATGCCACCCACATTGGCTCAAAGGGGCAAGCAGGCACCAAACCTCCTAGAGCTAGAACAGGAGTACTCGCAGAGGGCCAGCAGGGCATGGCAGGAGGCAGCAGAGGCCCATCAGGGGCAGCTAGAGCGCCTGGAGGAGTCACTTAACCAGGCCAGGAGCCGTTTAACCCAAGCCAATCAGGAGAAGAGCGAGAGCCAGCTGAAGCTCCGAGCCCTGGAGAAGGAGATGGCCTCGGCACAGGACGTCAGGCTGCATCTGGAGGAGACGGCAGCCCGGCAGGGAAACAGATACAGCCAGGAGATCCAGCAACTCCAGGTAAGAGCAGAACAGCCACAGATCCAAGGGCGTAGTCGACAAAGATCAATGTATATGATGGAATAGTGGCATTAGAATGTGCCAGAGGCCACCAAATTTGGGCAATTACGTCCAAAAAAATACTCAGGGGGGGCTAGCTGATAATCAAGACAAATTTCTATTTTGTCGTCATTTTATATTTTACTATTTCAATTTTATATTTCTGTTTGTCTGTGATTTAACTATCATATTGAGAGCTGCTCAACTGTGTTTCGTTGTTAACAACAATGACAATAAAGAGCTCTTCTAAATGACACAAATAGTATTGCATGTGGTCAAGTCTTACAAGAACTTTCATGCCAACATTATTTATACTTTTATATCTAATTTCCTGGCAAATATCCATGCCCTTAGCAGCCAGATGTCCCACAGAAGGCTTTAAAAGGAGCTTTCCTCCCTCAGTACATAATTCAATATTCTGATGGAATGAAAACATTGGGGTCTGAAAGGGATGGGGGACTACCTATTTATAGGCCGGGGCTGTTGGGATTAGTTCTGGGTCAAAGCAAGGTCTGAGGGGTAAAGCACACCAAATTTAACACTTTTAAAAAGGACAATGCTGCCTTTTGGAATTATTTTTTAAATAATCTTGAAAAAAAAAAAAAAAGAATTGATACTTGTGATGCAATTTTTATAATGTACTTTAGATTTCACTTGACTTCAGACATCACTACGTCTTCTTAGTTCATTTATTTAATTTTTTTTTCTATTTAGTTATTTAAAAAAAAAATGTTTAAGATAAAATACAATTTCAGTTGCACTTTTAATAAGAGGACATATCGGTTGTTTTGCAGTTCATTAAATAAAGGGATAGTTTTCAGTAATTTGACTGCAGCTCATTTTGTGACAAGTCAAACCTAAAGTGTTAACTTGTGCTTTGGGATTTTAACAGCATCACTGTCATTTTCAGTAAAACCATTCTTCAGATCGGTGCAGTTAAAATAAAGGCCGTATTCTCTCAACAACCCTCAGAATATGACTCACACAATGAGTGTTTATTTATACCCAATATACTTCCCTATGAGAATGCATTCAAACCTTTTTTTAACCGCTTCCTTTTCCTGGTTCACTTCCCGTTTTGGCAGGAGCACTTGGAGGGCCTGGAGGCGGAGAAAGAGGAGCTGGGCCAGCGGATCGATCATGTTGTTCTGGAGAACCGAGGCCTGCTGCAGCAGAAGATGTCTCTGGGCCTGGAGGTGGCGACGTACAGGTAGCGTCAGCTGCCGGCAAGATAATGCATATTCTAGAGTAGGGGTCTCCAACCGTTCTTCATCTGAGGGCTACTTAAAACAAACTGAAGTGGCCAAGAGCTAATTGCATCACATCGCTTACATTTATTTACATAACACACATAAGCTAAATGAAGCTACGGTTTGTACACGTATGAAATTGCAATGCCCAAACTTATGAAAAATCTTAACTTCACGTCAAGGTTCACGACTATTTTACACTTCTTTTAGCCCAAGTTGTTAGCTATATTACTAAACATATTCCCATCAGGGTCCAAGAAAACATAACCACTTCTGTGGCCCACAAAGTTAGCTACCTCACTTTTGATTTTGTGTTAACTTTGTGTCTCAGTTTGTCAACCTACTGGCGAGCTACTGGAAACCTGCGAGCTACTTGTTGGAGACCCATGTTCTAGAGAATCCGCATAACGTCTTCAATATAGACTACAAAATGCTTGGCAGGAACCAAGGATAGAGATAAAAATCAGCCACACATATCTGATTATCCTGTGCAGGGTTAGGGTTAAGGGAGCTGGAGCCTATCCCAGCATTCATTGGGTGAGAGGAGGGTGGGTGCATAGGTATAGGTATAGTGCAAAGTCCTTGAGCAAAGCGGTCACCATCTCCGCCTCCCTTCTGCATTTATAATTACATATGTCTGTGTATTAAGTACGGAGCTGGAGATGTGATGACATATTGAGCCTAGCTTAGCATAAAAACAGGACATTGAGGAAACAGTTATCCTGGCTCTGTGTGTGGATAACTACACCCATTAACACAGTCACAGTGTCACAGTTTGGCATATCAAAAGGAGGACTCCAAAGCAGGAGACCTGTCAGGCAGGTTGTCAGAACAAAAAGCGTGCTTTAATAAAACATAAAGCTGAATCCAAAAACAGGCAGGCAACAAAAGGAAATCCAGAAACACTTAAAAGACAAAACACTGGAATACACTACTGTATACTAGGAAGATACGTTAAGTCAGGAATAAAATGCAGGCAATCCGACACTGAACAAGAGAACACCAAGGGGGTAAGCGTCTGTCAACAACACATAGCTCCTATGGCGCCATTTTGATGCTAAAAAGCCATCACCCGCCGTTAGCATTCCATTGAATGCCATTCATTTTGACGTCACTTTGACAGCGAATAACTTTACATCTGAAGTGTTTATAGACTCTATTTGTCCATTGTTTATTTCTAAAAAAACACGACAATGTATAAAAGGCTCCATTACCTTGTACCTCACGTTATGGCTCCGTAGCAGACGTTTTTGTAAAAATAGGCTAACGATTGTGTGATAACCACGCGACTTACTGTTGCATAGTAGAGGAATTACCGTAAAGTACAGGTGAAGCTCACAGGCAGTTTCGACTCACATTAGCTGTTTAAGTTTAATTACTAATTTTAACTAGAATTTTAGTTAGCAATAATTAGCCAGTGTCCACGTTATCTCCTTACATATACAGTCCCCTCCAAAAGTATTGGAACGGCAAGGCAAATTCCTTTGTTTTTGTTGTTCAGTGAAGACATTTGGGTTTAAGATCAAAAGATGAGTATGAGACAAGAGTTCAGAATTTCAGCTTTTATTTCCTGGAATTTACATCTAGGTGTGTTAAACAACTCAGGACATATCACCGTTTGTATTAGACCACTGCATCTTTAGGTGAGCAAAAGTATTGGAACAAATAGTCTTAAAGTAAATAACATGTAATATTTGGTGACATAACCCTTGCTTGCAATAACTGCCTCAAGCCTGCGACCCATCGACATCACCAAACTGTTGCGTTCATTTGTGATGCTATTCCAGGCTTTTACCGCAGCTTCTTTCAGTTCTTGTTTGTTTCGGGGGGTTTCTCCCTTCAGTCTCCTCTTCAGGAGGTGAAATGCATGCTCTATTGGGTTAAGGTCAGGTGATTGACTTGGCCAGTCTAAAACCTTCCACTTTTTTCCCCCTGATGAAGTCCTTTGTTTTGTTGGCACTGTGCTTTGGGTCATTGTCCTGCTGCATGATAAACTTCCTCCCGATTAGTTTCAATGCATTTCGCCGTAAATTGGCAGACAAAATGTTTCTGTACACTTCTGAATTCATTCTGCTGCTACCATCATCAGTTACATCATCAATAAATATGAATGAGCCTGTTCCAGAAGCAGCCATGCACGCCCAAGCCATGACATTACCTCCACCATGCTTCACAGATGAGCTTGTATGCTTCGGATCATGAGCAGTTCCTTTCTTTCTCCACACTTTGGCCTTTCCATCACTTTGGTAGAGATTAATCGTGGTCTCATCAGTCCATACGATTGTGTTCCAGAACTTTTGCGGCTCATCTCTGTACTTCATTACAAATTCCAATCTGGCCTTCCGATTCTTACTGTTGATGAATGGTTTGCATCTTGTGGTATGGCCTTTATATTTCTGCTCTCGGAGTCTTCTTCAAACAGTGGATTGTGATACCTTCACCCCTGCACTCTGGAGGTCGTTGGAGATGTCACTTACTGATGTTTTGGGGGTTTTCTTCACAGCTCTCACAATATTTCTGTCATCAACTACTGTTGTTTTCCTTGGCCGACCTGTTCGACGTCTGTTGCTCTGTACACCAGTAGTTGCTTTCTTTTTCAGGACATTGCCCAATGAAAAGTGACTTCTAATATCCTTCACTGGTCTCCGTCCAGAGCAATAGGATCTTTTGGTCCATTTTATATACAGTCTATGGAGAACACCAAGGCTAATATACACAAGGAGAGGAGGGTGGTAACGAGGAACAGGTGAAACGCATCAGGGCGGGGCAGACAATCACAAAGGCGGGAAAACACACAAGGCAGGAAGTCAAACAAGACATCAAACAACACATACCAAGCTGTTAAAATAAGGACATGAAACATGAGGAGTGAACCTTCAAAATAAAACAGGAAACATGGATCATGACACAGAGGGTAACTCAAGATATAAAAATAAAACAGGGATACCAGTGATTTTGTGATACCCACTATATTAAAAAAAAACAATCCTGGATGCATCATAACTGAAGAAGACATATACTGCACTTCTAAAAGCATTAAAGCTATTTTATACAAAAGTAGAATCAGTCTATGTTGCATTTATGCTCTGCGTCATGAGTAGCCTCAGTTTCAGACTTTTCTGCACAGCTGAAGAAACAATGGGTCCCAAAGAGCACAAAGCCGCAGCCTTTGTGACACACACAGCATCATTACCACATGCAGCATGGTTTTTAAAATCAAGAGGCCAAAAGTTGTCCTACAAGAAAGAAATAAAGCACCTGCGCCCACCATAACAGGAAACATGATACGGATCATTTGTCTCTCTCGTAGGGTTGTTATTTCCGCAGGTCTGCTTTTCTGTTTCTGCAAACTAAATTTACTGTATCACAGCATGCTTGCGACATCTGTTGCCTTTAAAGTCATGGGAAAGTATCATAGGTGTAAATATAACGCCTGTCTATCCATCCACAGTGAAAAGCATCTTTCTCTTTACACTTTTTTCATCGCGAGGGAAAAATGTAAGCAGGTTCTTCGTTTGATTTCCTAGGGCTGACTGTACTAACATGTCAGCTTTGTATCCTGTTCTTCTCTTTAAAGATTTTTTTGATCAATTGTTGAAAAATAAGCCATTATGATCTGGCTATTGTTTTGATCATTGTCATTTTAAATGAAACAGCAGATGGAGTATCAATGGAGATACGTTTTCTGTTTTAAAAGTCAGTCTTTGTGTTGACTTTTCATAAAAGGTGGCTTTTATGAAGTGTCAGTCACATCGCTGTGAAACAGGAGGAACTTTGGCTTCACGCTGAGATGTAAAAGTGTTTAAACTTCACCAGGGTGGATGATCTCTAATGAGCCTGTTTGATGTCAGACAGATATGGGATGAATGTTGCATTTATTGTAAAAACATATTTTTGATGTTTGTTAAAAGCCGCCTCACTCACGTCATGAGAGCTGGCTAAATCATGAGTTTTCCTACATCTTTTGTTTTTAATAATTACTATGACGATAATGAGTAACTCGTGTTATGGTCACATGGAAATACGTAGTGCTTAGCTCCAAATTGTTGCTCATATTTGGGAAGAGAACTCATTACTCTACATACTCAGACTTTTTCAAGAAATATTCACCATCTATTCCCTTGTATTTGATAACCAATTAATCATTTTGTAATTTTTCAAGCAAAAATGCCCCAAAAGTGCCTTTTTCAGCTTCTCAAATGGGAGGATTTGCAGCTTTTTTCTTATGCGAGTCTTATGGGATAATAAACTGAACATCTTTGGGTTTTGGACTGTTGGTAGAACAAACCAAGCAATTTCAAGACGGGACCTCAAGCTTTAGAATATCGTGATATACTTTTTTTGTACAATTTCCTCAGATTGTACAGACTAAATCTGCAGATTGACAAAAATGATCTTTAGTTGCAGCCCTATTGGTAACTATAGTTTCCAGTGTATCAGGATACAAACAGGAGTTGCAATTTCTGACATTCCCTATCCAGCTGAGCCATCATCACAACGTCAGTTCTGATATGGAGGATTAGTTCATGTCATTCCAACGCTGCTCAGTAACAGCATAGAGCGACACTCATACACAAATAAAGGGCCGTCCACAGCTAGCGCAGCCGTCTGGACTAAAGGTCAACTCATTGTAACTTGGACAGAGCAATGTATCCATTATGGAGCTCTATAATGGTGTCTCCTTTCTCTTTCTCTCCCCCCACCCCCTCCTCAAAATATTGACCCTCACTCTTCAGGGAGAAGCTACCAGTTCATGAGCTGTGGGAGTCTAGTATAACAGCAGAGGGGAGCGGGAAGGAGGGAGGGAAACAGAGAGGACAAATTTCAATGTCATTCACTGCACATGAGACTGTTGTTATACCTTGATATGTTTCTCACATGATAAGGACATGCAAGCACAAAGATGCATTAAACTGCCAGACACACAGCTAATTATATTATGTGTTGGAATGGAGGCGGGTCTGGACCACATGTGTGAATGGAGACAGAGGTATTAGTGCTGCATGGGCTGCTCATAATATCTGCTGTCATTATGTGTGTCGGTAAGCATTAGTGTCCTGTGTGTGTGTGTGGTGTGTGTGTGTGTGTGTGTGTGTGTGTGTGTGTGTGTGTGTGTGTGTGTGTGTGTGTGTGTGTGTGTGTGTGTGTGTGTGTGTGTGTGTGTGTGTGTGTGTGTGTGGTATTGATGGCAGAGGTTAGCGCTGTGCAGATGGCTCCTCAATGGCAAGCCCTTTCCTTCATTTCCATAACAACAGACCTTAGTCCGTTCCTGCAGCTCAAGAGCAAAAGCAAATGTCGCCCTTCGCTCCCCTTCCCACCCATCACTCTGTGTGCAGCATCTTGTCGGCATTCACCCATTTATGGCTCATCCAAATTGCAAACATCACAATATCTTGCATGTTGTGTCTAAGAGCTGCATACTTTAAAGTGTAACCTGCCACTATTGTTGTCTGTCTCTACAGAGCTTTGCTGGATGGTGAAAGCCTTGGGGGAGAGATCCCTTTGTTAAATCAGCCAAGAACTATCACAGGTAATTAAAGTAAACGTCTGAAATGTGAATATTTTCCTGTGTGACAGTAAACTGAATATATTTGCCTTTTAGGAAACACTGATCGACATTTTCACTATTTTCTGACATTTTATAGACCAAACAACTACTTGATAAATCGAGAAAATAGACAGATTAATCAACAATGAAAATAATCGTTGGTTGCAGGCCTAATATTAATTCATCAGCACCATGTCAGTGACTTCACTCCTGCAGTGTTTAGAACCTAAACATGTTGCAGAAATCCCCCTTGATGTCCACTGACGTAAGTGTAGAGTTTCATTCAGTCCAACTAAAAGCCCCTCAGACTGGGGGACATCTTTGATGCAGTTTGTAATCGCATTAGTGTAACTGGATGTGTGGGTTGGGGGGGCTTGGCTAAGGGAGCTGAGGTAGGCACTTTGGGTCCTGTAATGCAAGCCACCTAAGACAATCCCCAGAGGTTATTGAGCCATATGGCTTTGCTTTCCGGTAACTTAGACAAAATTGAAAGGAAATGAAGATCAATATCTTCCCATTAGTGTCCAACCTCCATTGAGAATATACATTTGAATAATGCTCTGGGGAGACAGGTTCTCCACAGTATCTATGTCACAAATACTAGTTAAAGCTGGGTGAAAGTATCAAATATCTTAGTATACAGTATATGCATAATTTTAGATATAGAAATAGAATAGAAATTGGTTTCAACTCAAGAAAACATGAATGCATGTCATTATTATTACAGTAGCTTCATTGTGTATTCATGAGCTCTGCTCTCATCCTCCACAGATGCAGTTTTCAGCCCTCGGGGGATTCAAAAGAATTACCAGACCCAGCTGTGCGCTAGCCACAAGACCACTTCCCTCTCATCTGTCTGTGGCATAACAGGAAGAGGGCCAACAGTGATTACTGCAACACCAATGTGGAGTAGAAAACCTGTAACCATCACTGAAACTCCAAAGATTTCCACGAAACCTGCATATGAATATGCAACAAAGTCAGCAATATGGGAAACCCCTTATCCCAATATACTGCAGGATGGAGCCGTTGAAAATTTCAGACCACAAGAGGTTCATGAGAAAGTCACCTATGCTGAGCCTCTATCCCCTCCCAATGAGCAGGAAGTTGGAACAACATCAGGGGACAAAGAAAATGAAGAGAACCGGAACAATGTTGGTGTGGAACCTCCCGAGGAAAGATGCATCGTAGAGTCAGTTGTCAGTTATCAGGTTGAGTCTGGCCTCAGCAATGAGCCACCCTTGAATGATGAAGTCAGTCAGCATCAGTTGACCACACCCAACCTTTTACCATACCATGTCCGAATGAGAGAGGAGCCCTGTGGTTTCTCGGATGAATCTGATAACGATGTGCCTTTTGAAATACCTGCTGAAAAAGAAGAGCAGCACGCTCCAATTGATGCATGGGTAGAGAAAGAGTGGAGAGGCAAAGAAGTAGAGCATGTGCAAGAGGAAACGTCAGTCGCGGAAACTGAGGCAGTAATTGAACCAAACTTTGAATCAAGGACGAGTAGTCCAGTGTCTGAATGTGAGCCTGAAAAAAGCTTGTTCAATAAAGTGGCAGACTTCAACAGAGATGAAAACATCTTGAAGGAGGATGCAGTCGAGATGAGGCAAGAAATAAGAAGTTCTATAGTAGGAACAAATGAGACGGATGTTGAAGATAAGTTGTACCCGGATGGAGAAGAGATGGATACGTGGGATAGTGTAATAGAAAGGAGGGTTGATGGAAGGACAGATGAAGGCATAGAAAAGGATGAAGAAAAACGACACGCTGAACCAGAGGAAGACATATCAGCAAGAGAACAAGAGCATGACAAGAAAGAAACTAGGCAGGATTTGGTCACTGATGTAGAGCAAAACCACAACTTGGCCTCTTCAATGATGGACACACAAGAAGATGATGATGGACAGCCTGCTGCGCTAGACCAAGAGCATGCACCGTTTCCTGACAACGGAGAAGACGATGAAGAGGAAGATTCTCAAAATGTTTCCGTGTCATGGAGAACCGAGCTGGAGAGCGAAAGCTACGCTCTGGATAACACTCTTGCCGACCCTCGTCCTCTGATTCGATACAAGAGCGACGAGACGGACGCCAACACTCAGGCGTCGCACATGGATGAGAGCGAGTCTAGCGAAGGGGAGCAGGAAAAGAAGACCGGAGAGACGGGAATGTGGAGCGAAGGCAAGTCAACGACATTTGGAACTATGGAGGATCTGTGTGAAGAAGTTGAAGCGGAGGCATTGGATGAGGAATATAATCTGGGATATACTCATGTTGAAGACGGTGATGTTGTCCAAGAAATGATCAGAAACGTCAGCGATGGACATTCTGATGAAGAAACTGAAGAACTCTCAAAACCTGTGGCACCCACTAATGTGTACTATGATGAGTTGGAGACAGACAGACTTGTGGAACAGGAATTAGAAAACCTAGCCACGGACATCTACAGCGCTCACTTTGCACAGCAGCAGGTCAAAGAGAGTGAGGAGATGCTGCATACGTCTCTGAAGGAAATGACCGAGCAAGAAGAGGCTGGAATGTCTTCCTGTGAAGAGCCTGAAGTGGGAGTAAACCACCAACTTGCATCTTCAAATACAATTACAGATCAACCTTTCGAGAATCAATATTTCAGCGATTCGTCAATGGTAACACCTCGAGCAGACACTCCGGCGGATGATGAGGTTCAGCATACAGATCAAGAAGCTAAAGATGCTCAAGAGAAAAGAGAGGAAGAAGATGAACACAATGTGTCCATGGTAACACACGCTGATGTAACAGAAGCTCTCTCTGGCTTTACGGACTTCACCAGCAGGCCTGACACGGAGGAAACCAACGACTCAGAGGAGCCGAACTCTGTGTTGCAGGTAATAGCAGATGAGGAAAACCTGAAGGATGTGGCGCCCACCGCTGAGGTGAAAGAGGTTGCACCTGAGGAAGCAACCAGTGAATCTCAAGAACATCTCATTGAGGATGTTGCGGACTGTCGAGAACTTCAAGAAGTTTCACAAACCGCTGAATGGGAAGTCCTGGAGAACCCAAGTGAGGACTTTGGAGAAATCAGAGATCAGAATGTAGAATGTGATAATGTTCCTAAATCAGCTGAAAGTTATTTCCACGATGACGGAGGCTCCGATGGGGGAATTATGACAGGTAAAGAGGAGCCCCTCGAGATTTCCCCCGACAGGGTACCTGATGAAAACGATATCTTTGTGGCGAAGGACTCAACCGAACAATTGAATGTGAATGGCAAAGACAACGGCCTCCATGGTTACTTCAGCTCTGGCTTAAAGGATGACTTCTGGGCGTCCTCCTTGGAGACAGGTGCCACCTGTCAACCAAATGATGCCTGTAATGACGCAGCTGAGCAAACCAATCAGAATCTAGGGTTTGCTGACAATTCGGTTTGGGGGGATTCGGAAAATGTGGTTAACTGGAACTCCAGGGTGGATATTGACTCATCGAAAGTCCTGCCCGCAAAGAAAGAGCAGGAGCAGATGCATTCGGAGGTGAAGCAGGTGTTTTGTAGAAATGTTGAGGGGGAGTTAGTCCATTCGGACGAGTCTGACGTTGAGGGTGAATCCTGGTCATCTGGGGAGGAACCGGTATAAAAAGTAGTGAGTCAAAGGGAGTTAAAGCATTAGATCTAATCGGTGGTAGTCAGAGAAAAATGATGTTTGCTGTATACTGCATTTACTATAAAAACCAAAGTCGTGCCTTGGTGTGCACGTCTGTGACACAAACCACCAATGTGCCAAATCTATCTCTAAAGATACCGAGCACTAGTCTTGTTTCCAGGGGCGGAGCAAGGGGGTGGCTCCTCTCTGTCTTTGTTTTCTCGAAAGCGCTAAATCTTATAGGTTTTTAAAATAACTTCAACTTTGTGTCATTTCCCCTCAGTCTCTCTGACTGGATCGACAAATCAGTGGAGCAAAAGTTCTGTTACTGGAGAAATATCGCCATTCTTTCTGTGAACTCTACTGAAAATAGGTTTTAATGTTAGTAATGCCGTTTACGCCAAATTTCTAACCTACCTATGTTATGTAAATATTTGCCTCTTTTTAATTGGCAGGAGCAAAAATGTGTCATCCTTCACATTTGTTGTGTTCTGGTGTCAGAATGGTGAAGACAAAATAGGATTAAGACTCTACAGGAGTCTCTGCATTCTTTTCCTTGGCAACTTGTTTTTCCCAAATGATGTACCAAGTTTTAGGCATTCTATTACCAGATGGCTTGAAAAACAGTGCATATAGGTGCAGTAAATGGAACGTGCACCCGGTTTGGACTGAGCCCCGAAGGTTTACAACCTCTGGCTCCGCCCATGCTTGTTTCTGACATATTTGACTAACAGTTTTTTCTTCTATCCTACTCGTTATAACTCACTCTTTTAGTCTTTGTGTGCATGTTATGGAAGAAGGTGTATGCATGAGGGAACAGCATGAAGACAGAACGAAGAATGTCCTTTGAAAGTCAGAGAGTTTATTGATTGCTGTCTAATCTGATTTTACCGACTGATTGAAATCAATGAGACCGGAAGGGTAGGATTCCTTGTAGAGCTGCTATTCCACAGTGTATCAGACAGACAGCTGCTGTAGTTTTTCGGCTGGTGAGTGGTCTTATTTTACTGGACAACAATTGACTTATCTCTGCATGTTTTACACGTGTAGAATGAATGGCTTGGTTGTTTCTGTAAAAGATGACACAAACCGGATTAGATAAGCAAACTGTTAGGGTTGTATTTGGTTGGTCTGTATTCTTGTTTCCATCTATAACGTTTTTGCTGCGGTACATTTACAGTCCAAAATAAACAGTAGATTCATGATATGCTCCGAGTCTTTTTGTTTGAATATTTATCGTGTTTGCATGCACAGTGCACCTCACACACTGACATTACCAAAGTAAGTGGAACAAACATTAGCAAATACATTTCATTTTATTTCAGACTGTTTTATGACATTCTGAAATAAAGTTAGTTTACATTTATGTTGAATTATGAACATCTTATTAGATTTCTTTACCAAATGTTGGCCACTCAGTGAGGACAAGACCTTTATCATTTTCTTGTCTGTCTACCTATTGTAATTGTCCTGGAATGAACAATTTAATTTCATACCATTTACGGAAAATAGAAAGTGTTCAATTAATACAATTTAATGTATTAAAACAATTAATTTTACTATAAAATTACTATAGCGCCAAGAGAGTCTTTTAGCCAGTGCACAGCATGTCAGCTCAACATGCAAAACATGTGAAAGGTGTCTGCAGGCTATCTTACAATCAAACATATGGAAAATTAAGTTTCCAATAATAAATAGCCTATTAATAATCAGTGAATATTTACTGGGTTTGAAATGGAGCAGCTCTTTCAGGAAAACACTTAAAATAAAGTGTTAGTTGGGGAAATTATACAATCATGGAATGGATTATGCCAGGAGGAGGCTTTTGTCAGTATATATGGTGTTGAAAACTCTGAATGTATGTTAATGAAAAGAGGGAATTGAGCACAGATGATTGGTCGGGACATTCCTCAGACTGGTAACCTTCACTAAGAATACAGTTACTGCCTAGCCACCAAACGCTTGCTCTTGGGGAAAATTGTTGGGTCTTTGTAAATTATAAAATGTGGTCTAGACCTACTCTATCTGTAAAGTGTCCTGAACACCTGTTATGATTTGACACTATAAATAAAATTGAATTACCACAATGTCAAGAAACCCGCTGCTTGCTGCCTTCCAGTACCATCCAACTCGGTTTCCTTTGGGGTTTTAATTGAGGAAGGCTGTGTGTGTGTGTGTTTTTGTGTGTGTGTGTGTGTGTGTGTGTGTGTGTGTGTGTGTGTGTGTGTGTGTGTGTGTGTGTGTGTGTGTGTGTGTGTGTGTGTGTGTGTGTGTATTTCTGGACTGGGCAACATCCCAGCTTCACTGACCTCAAAACAGGCAAGCTAACAAAGCAGCACCAGGGCCTCAACAAGCAAACAGCCATCCCATGAGACGTCCAAGGAAAAAGTCCGTAAGAGGGAACAATGTGTGACCTCACCTCCTCTCATTGCTGCCCATGCATTCATTAGTGGGTTTTCCAAACAATGATGGCTGTTTGAGTGGCTGCTCGCCTCCTCGCCGCCCAATGAGGGACTCTGAGAGGAAGAGAAGGAAACTGCAGAAGCTCGTATTCACTGTGAGAAGTGCTGGAATGGCATTACGGCAGCTGTCTGGCATGCTCCTATTCTCTGGCCATCAATAGGCCTGTCCATTATACAGTTATACAATCTCTAACTGATAGGAACTCTACTGATGCCTTTAGGAGAGCAGAAACAAACAATTGTAAGTCGTCCTCCTTGTAGTTAAAGTTAATCTGACACAGTGCTCAAATCTGAGGACATTTGGCACAAATTTGTGGTTAAATCATCTGAGGTGGGATGTATTTTTTGAATGCTGCACAAATCGTTTAATTCTTTGGCAACTTAACGCTATAAAACCCCGTAACTGACGGTCAAACCAACGATCAACAATCCGTGTTTACTGCGTGCCAAGTTTTCACTAACAAGCTCCCTGGTTACCACAAAACTTGGCATAGTTGCTAATAAAGTATTGTTGCATTTCAGATGACTTTCCAGTCCAGTTAGAACGTGTTTTTGGCCAATTACAACCAGTTATAAAACCCACGTAAGAATGTCTGAACATGAGCACCACACCTGACTTCATTTACTTCTGCCTGGCTTTTAGAAAAATAGGAACAGCATTCATGTTGTAATATAATATGTATTCTGCTTCAGATTATAGTCTAATTTCTTACAAACGGCAACACTGACACACCCTCAGGTCTTTGTGCCATAATTCTGTGTTACCAAAAGGCATCCATCCCACTGGAAAAATACAAATTTAAGGCGCAAATGTTGCAAAAGTTCGCTTTTGGTCCAGCTATGACCAATGGCCACTGAATTAATGCGGGGGGAGGTGTGTTTATACAAGTCCATTGGGAGAGTAAACCTCTTTTAGCTCTATGTGTGCGTGCGTGCGTGCGTGCGTGCGTGTTCTGATAGCCATCTACCCTCCATCATCCCGTCTCCATTTTTTTATTTACTGGTCTGAATGTCTGCACTTGGTTGCCCCACTTTAGATCCACATTATATCAGCAAAGGCATGAAGGCACATATGCTGGCAGAGAATAGCAGAGTCATTACCAGACAGGTAATGTCTGGTAATGTCATCCTAGTATGTCATGACAACTTGACATTCAATTTCTTTGGAGTGTATTATTAAGACAACTTGACATTAAACAGGATGACATTATGTTAAGTTGTCATGACAAAGACATCCTCTGCTAATGTCATCCTGGTTAATGTCAAGTTGTCATTACAAAGACATCCCAAATAAATTTAATGTCAACTTGTCATGACCAAGACAACTTCTGGTAATGTCACTTTGATTAATGTCAAGTTGTCATAATCAAGACACCCCAAACAATGTCAACTTGTCATGACAAAAACCGAAGGACACTTAATGACAGAAGTCATACACTTTTATGACTTGTTTATAAGGTTTTTGACACGTTCATGACAGTGTCATGTCATAGTTATGACAGTGTCATGTCACGATTATGTCCATACCTTCAAGTAAAGTGGTACCGAACTTTGTTTGAGACCTGCTTCTGTCTCAGAAAAGTAGGTGACGTGCAGAATGGTTTTGCCTTTCTTTGTGGATCATTAGTTGCCTGTTGTGGTCTGACAGTGCCCATGATATGTCTCCCCAAGAGTTAAAAACCTTTCCCAACTTTTTGCACCTTGTGCTCCGACCCGAAAAACAATTGCAGCTGCGTCACTGCACCCCTGCGCCCCGCCCCAAACTCCAGGAGTCGTCTATCTCTGTGTGAACAGAGCTGAAGTCATCTGACAGTATTAACAACACGATCAAACCCAGCCTAACCAGTCATCCTCAGTCACCAGCCCGTCTTAAAATAGAGCAGAGGTTGCACTGCGACGTGCAATCTGCCGATGACAGCTGCAGGTTGTCACGGTCGTCCAGGATGAGCGAGACACTACCGAGCATTGAACACATTTACAAAGACAGACTGGTGTGGTGAGAAAGGCCAATAACATTGTATGTGACTACACACACCCCCCCTGGCAGCTCATTTTAAACTACTGCCATCTAGGCGTCGTTTCTGCCCACCCCTTCTGACCATGAACACATCCAAATTCTCTTTTGTACCATAAGCCATAAAAGCCATAAATCAGTCAAAATAAGCTAGATGTCCAGCTGGCCTGGTCATACCCAAGGGTGTATAGTGTATCGTAGTGTGTGATGATGTATGTTCTTCATGTTATGTCTGATGTAGGGACTATTTGTTTGTATCAAATGTCTGATGTCCTGTCATCAAGTGCCTTGCGACTGTGCCACAAACCCAACAATAAAGTTATACTACTACTACTACTACTACTACTACTACTACTACTACTACTACTACTCTACGAGTGACTCATGAATAGCAGGGGCAGAGCGGGGGGTGGGGCTTCTGGGGCTCCTGTCCTGAATGTTTCTCAAAAGCCCCGAATCTTTTAAAAAAACGTTTTCAAAATAACTTCAACTTTCTGTCATTTCCCCTCAGTCTCTCTGACTGGACCGGCAAATCGATGGAGCAAACCTACCTATGTTATAGAAAGATAGAAGCATCAGACAGTTTTTTTATGGCGTCAGGTTCATGCGATAAAACATGCTCATGAGCTAATTTTAGCATTTCACACGCGCAGATATTAGGTTTATACGCACAGGTGCCGTTCTTTCCCTCTCCCCGTGTTTCGTTCCACGCTCGCTGCTGCCTGTACAACTCTCGATTGTTGAATTGGTGCGCAAAGAGTTATATCTGCGCGTGTGAAGTGGTATAATTTGCTCATGAGCAGGTTTTATCGCACTCGCGTTTGTTTCTCTTTTTAGGTGGCAGGAGTGAAAATGAGTGATCCTCAACATTTGTTGTGTTCTGGTTTCAGAATGATAAAGACAGTTGGAGAACAGTTAGATACAAAACAGGATGTAAATAAACAGGATGTAGAAAACAAGATGTAAAAAACAGGATGTAAAAAACAGGATGTAAAAAAAAAAAGGGCAAAAGCGGCGACAAAAGCGGCAAAAACGTTGGACCGCCAAAACCGTTGTTTTAAAAAGTGCGTCAACAATTTCCAAAAAAATACAATCGAAAGCTTTGAAAAAAGCGTCAAAAACATCGAAAAAAGCTTAAGAAATTAGTATTTTTCTATCCAACTATCATTGTTGTCATCGTCTTCCCCAATGATGTACAGATTTTGGTGGTGGTGGCTGGTGCTGTCTGACTCTTACAGATCCAGACGGTTTGATCTGAAGACATCTGAATAGTCATGTGGCACCCGTCTCCATTTTTTTATTTACTGGTCTGAATGTCTGCACTTGGTTGCCCCACATTAGATCCACATTATATCAGCAAAGGCATGAAGGCACATATGCTGGCAGAGAATAGCAGAGTCATGTGGTGTCACTGAGTAACAAGTCTGAAGCCCTGCAAGAGGCCCAATTACACCCAGCTAACGTGTTGCATCTACAGTTTTAGGAGTGAGAATAAGGCCTTTGTTTTCCAAATGTATCATTGTCAGATTAAGACGTGGAATATGACGGCATATTCAGGTTTTAGAAGCATTCTTTGGACATGTATACAGCACATTCGGAATATGCGTCTCAATCGAGGTTTTTCCTGCAGTTTGGGACAGTTTACGGCCTCCTGCCTGTTTACGGCTTACAGTTGTTGGGTTGTTGGACACAAACCAACCAGCCGACAGTTTGCAGGGATGCGGTAGAGATACGTGGCCAAAAGAAAATTAGGAGAAACACGTTTTTCCGTTTTTAAGATCCTTTTTGGGGCTTTTTTGCGTTTAAATGATAGGACAGCTGTATACAGGAAAGGGGAGAGAGAGGGGCACGACGTGCAGCGCAGGGCCGCAGGTTGGAATCAAACCTGAGCCGCAAAGACTTGGGTATCAACAGGTTTTTGGATATGGGTAAATATTCCAACATCGATCTTTTCACGAAGGTGTTAAAAAGAAATGAAAGGAGGATGTGTTCGCATGGTCCAACAAGTCCACCACCGTTGGAAAACTTACTACATGTAAGCAGGAATATTAGTGGAATATTCATTCTCATCAGCCATGTAGACAGATTTGAGGAATATTGTCTTTTTCTGAATAAAGGCAAAAACTTGACAATTATGTTCATGTAAACGTAATTATTGACAGAACCTGTAACCTTACACACTGTTGCGACTTTGTCACTGTTATGTGTCATGACTCAGACCGAACGCAGACAGACTAGCATTACATGATTTATTGCCAAAATAAAAGGTATATATTGGCTTACTTACAGGTAGGCAGCTCCATGTCCAGGTCCAGGTAACTTTTCCACCATTTTTATATTCTCTTTAACAAATGTTTTTAATTGTTTTTACATGTAGCCGCTCTTGTAATGTTTTATGTAAAGCACCTTGAATTGTCCCGTTGCTGAAATGTGCTATATAAATAAAGCTGCCTTCCCTGGCGCAACACCACGAAGAAAGAAAGCAACATTGCAGCGTTGACAGTGTGACAAGGACTGAGAGGACAAGGGCAGCTTGTTACAGAGCTGCAGGGCTGACGAGAAAAGTAGGAACAGGTGAGCAGGTGGGCGGAGGGAGAGGGGTTACTGCAGGGCAGGAGGGAGGGGCTGGGACAGGTGGAACAGTCACAGCACATGTGGGGCACGTTCAATCTCAGCTCCGGTTTCCTGGTTGAACAACATCAGAGACGGTTTAGAGCCGAGACGGCCCAACTCAGAGTAGTTTCCTGTATCTGTGTCACATGGGCTCCGCCGCGGCCACGCCTCTGGTCCTGAGTGAGTTGATTCCAACAGGAGAAGTGAACGTGAACACAGATTATGAGCGATTCTTTCGCCCCATAGTCACCGAAGTAAATATCGGACCCATTTTTCACAAGCCACATATGTCCAGATCATTCTGCCAAGAACTAATGGCATTTTTCAAACGGACACATCAGGAGATAATGAACTTTGGGTAACACTTTACTTGAAGGTATCGACATGATCGTGACATGACACTGTCATAACTATGACATGACACTGTCATGAACGTGTCATAAACCTTATAAACAAGTCATAAACGTTTATGACTTCTGTCATTAAGTATCATTCGGTTTTTGTCATGACAAGTTGACATTGTTTGGGTTGTCATGATTATGACAACTTGACATTAATCAAAGTGACATTACCAGAAGTTGTCTTGGTCATGACAAGTTGTCATTAAATTAGTTTGGGATGTCTTTGTAATGACAACTTCACATTAACCAGGATGACATTACCAGAAGATGTATTTGTCATGACAACTTGACATTCAATTTCTTTGGAGTGTCTTTATTAAAACAACTTGACATTAAACAGGATGATATTATGTCAAGTTGTCATGACAAAGACAACACAGAAAATGATCTTCGACACAAATACAGGAACAACATGAATGCACAAATGTCCAATTCCTCCCACGTAATCCCAACTCCTATAGAACAACAGAATGATACATAACTACACAAAAAAGGACAAGAAAGTGCAACAGAGAGAGAATGAAAAGAACCACGACAGATATCTACGACAGACAAGACCTTATCCAGCTCAGACCACCCACTCTTGGAGAAATTAGTTCTTCTCCCTTCTGGGCAGAGATACAGGTCCCCCCCCCCGGGGTAAAAAAAGCAATCGGTTTAGATTTTCAGTTGTTCCAAGTGCAATAACAAAGCTTAATTTGAACTGGACCTTGACTGCACTGCTCAGCAGCCCTTTATCATGGCTTCCATTCAAACGGTTTGGTACTTCTGACAAACAGATACACACAGACATTTGGTTGTTTTCTGTAATTGTTATGTGATAAATGTCTCATGTCAAAGTTACCCTTCAGGGACAACAAAGGTCTGAACTGAAGTGAACCAATAAACGAGTAAGTAATCAAATAAAGGCAGGAAAACACTGGAAGATGAAATAAGGATCCAGGCGTGGCCAAACAGCTGCTTTACAGCACATAATCAATAATTTGCAGAATCTGCCTCATTAAATTCATAATTTAAATGATGTGTTCAAATCTACATTATATTTATAATAACTATCTATAATAACTATAAGTACTATTTGATGACAAATTCTGTTGCAGATGTGGCGTAGGAGAGGTGGGTTAGTTCCTGTTTTTTTGTGTGTGTGTGTGTGTGTGTGTGTGTGTGTGTGTGCTTGTGCGTGCCACGCAGTAATCTAATCGGTGTCTGGAAATGAAGTTAGATGTGGGCTGCCAGACGGGCCACACCCATGAACACGAACACGGAGGACGGCAAAGAGGAAGACGATGACTCACATCCGACCCTCTGCCGATGCGCTGCAACCACAAACAACATTGTTCACAACAACAGATACTGCAAATAAATCAAGTTGTGTTTAATCTGATATAGTAGGTTCTCAGCAGCCCTTCAACATTAGGCCTGATTCTAAGCTTTTAAAGATATAACACACTCTTACCAAAAACTCGGCAACGTTTGAGTCATTGTGAAGCCATTTTAACCCCTGAAGTGTAAATGGCTGCCTTCATCACTCGATGCCAGGAAAGAAGGGTGTGACCGTTGGACAGACAATGCCCGAATTGTCCAGTTGGACGTCTGTATGACTGAGTGTGTGTGTGTGTGTGTGTGTGGTTATTATTAGTGGCCTGTTGAGCCAGAGTGCATGTGTTTGTGTGAGACGTGAGTCCAGCAGCTGCTGTGGACAAACCAGCTGACAGCCAGTCAGTCCTGGTGGGTTGGGTGAATAACTGCGCGGGTGTGACTTCTTTTCCACATATAATCAACCAACTTTACTTCCTTCTCTTTCTGTACTCTGCAGTGACGAAATTTAAAATCTATTAGCTATCGTAAATCTGGTGGCGCTCTTTGAAAATAGGAAACACCAAAACACACACACACACACACACACACACACACACACCAAAAACAATAAGAATGGTTCAAAACCTCTGAAATCTGCGAACCCTTCAATACATACTTTATTGATCCGGCAAGGGGAAACTACATGTTTCCACTCTGTTGTTAGTTTATTACACACAGGCCTGAAATACACACAAATGACCTGTACATCAGGGGTGTCAAACTCAACTTCCCTAAGAGCCACACTAGAAAATGAGAATCACATCAAGGGCCAGACATAGAGTTTATTGCTTTTATGTCATGGGAAAAGTCAAATATCTTTGACTGTATTATTGCATGTCTCATATAGCCTTCTCACTTACAGTTTGGTCGACAAAAATGTCGAAGAAAATGCCAAAAACATTTGGAAAAAGCATCAAAAATGTGAAAAGTGACAAAAAGTATTGTGAACCTAACTGTATATAGGGGCCGTATCAAAATTAGCAAGAGACGTGAGCGTGAGGTGTTACCATGTGTCCCCTTATGTTTATGGTGCAGGGTTAGGGTTTAATCTGGTGTCAAAATCACAACAGCACACAATCTTCATCAACAGTGTGTGTAAAGCAACGGCAAGCGTTCATATCTGTGTAGCAAAGAGTAGAACAATTACCATCTGGAATGACTAGAAAACATTACGGCCAAGAGCCAGCCAGCAAGTGCATGGCTAGCTAAGTAGCATTAGCTCGGCATGCATCTAAAAGTGCTCCTCGTGGATAAAGTTACTATTTCTGCACATTAGTGTCTGTGACTTTCAGATGACATGCTAGTAGCGCTTATAATCAAAACACATGTTACTGATAGTTGCAAAAACTGTTTTAAATCATTAAACAGACATGGCAATACTATAGCAACACATGCACCCACCTCCAGCTTCAACGTTGTTCTCTTTGCTGAAGGATTGTACGGTGCGCAATGAGGAACACTCTTCCTGGAGTTGCGCTATTAACCCACCAGGTGACTCCAAAACGATATACTATCTGTAACCAACAAAAAGGCTTTTTCCAACTCTGTTACAGAGGGGGATGCCCATGGATGAGTACCCCGAGCAGTTAGGGGAACGGGGCACTACTCAGGAGGTGAATTGGCATCTCTCCAGCTTCCAGTCCAAACTCCGTACTTGGTCCAAACAGGGACTCGAACTGGCGACCCTCCGGTTCCCAACCCAACTCCCTATGAGATAGAGCTGTAATCGGGCCTTAAAAGTTAGGCCCAACAAGGCCCGAGCCCGACAGAATTCGGCCCGAGCCCGACAAGTACAGTTTGATTGACAGTTTTTTAAAAGCCTGAACCCGTTTACAGCCCGACATTATTCAAATGTGCGCACGCACACAGCTCTTTTGCTTTTTGTCAAGAATGAGTCATTTCTACATGTTTTAACATCATTTATTCATGACTATCATAGGCTATAGGCCACTTGGAAGTTGGAACAAAGAAATAAAATAAGTCCTCCAGAGGCCTGCCTCCGTTTCACCTCCTCAGGATCCATTTTCGCGCTAATCGAAACGCATCACCTGACCGCTCATTTACCGCGCAACCCGGAGCGCAAGCCCGAGCCCGTGTAAATTGATAGAAATTAAGAATTCGGGCAAAGATCTTCAGCTCTACTATGAGACTCACTGTACAGGCTGTTCTCATGAACCATAGGATGATGTAGAGCGAGCCGGTCATTGTAGCGAAAACAACCCCGACAGGCTGATGCAGGCCTGCAGTCGCTCTACATTATCCCGCTTACCACACTAGCTGTTGTCGCTCCGGCTGAAGTTAGTGCGTAGCAATCACTGACTGGATATAAAGATCTCACCAAGATCTGCTGCCAGTATCTGGATTGAAGGACAGCATCTTGGCTCCACGTTTCCCCACTTTTTTGCCACAGCGGATAAATTAACCGGACTCCTTTCTGCGGATTGATGGATGTCCATTCGGAGTTATCAGAACTGTGTCCATGGCAACGCCCTGTTATGGTTATAGCCAGGGGTTAGCGTTAGTGGGTATCTGACAGATGGGCTCTGTATTTTAGGTTTTTAAACTCTTAATCTGCAAGTAACTAAAGCTATCAAATAAACATAGTGGAGTAAAACATACTATATATTTGTTTTTAATAAACTCAAGTACCTCAAAGTAACTAGGCATATTCACTCAGTTATTCACTCCAGTGCTCATGACACATTTCTAAGCTGTTTTTTTTTTGGTACGCTCACTGATTGTTTCAGTGTAAAATAAAAATAGACGAAAGAAACTGTCATGTATTAAAAGCCATGAGTGTAATTATTTTTATTTTCAGGATCATTAAAGTTGACATACACTGTTGTTTCTTTGGTGACACAATAATAACTTTGGTTGACACTTATTCTAAAGCTGTGTTTACCCTATTAAAGAATAATAACTCTTTGATTTTGAGTTTTGACACTTTGTGTCGAGATGAAGGAATAATTGCTTGTTTTGTTGATATAATCTGAGTTTTTCAAAGTCAGGAGGAGGAAAACAGTTTGTTTCTCTCCCGGAGATCAATTAGGTCTCACATTTTATTGATCGGCCCTTAAAGTGGCTCAATGAACGAGCGTCGGCTAAGTAACACACAGGTAAATGTTCTGAAGTATGACGTTCATCATGCATCTCTTCGTTAGAAACTAATACCATGGCTATCTTGTATTACATTTATATTTTGGGTTGTAATGTGGTCACCATTTAAAATCTAACTATAGTTTAATCTCTCAGTTTGTTTCCACATTTCAAAATAAAAATAAAAACGTTGCTTCTCATACATTTAAGCGCAGCTTTTACATTAATTACATACATTACAACAAACGTCCTGTTACAGCATTTTTAAAAGTTTGTTAACTGCAGCACCACAGAAGTACACTCATAAAACAAAAATCGGTTAAAGTTTAGAAATATATATAACAATCGCATAGTAAGAAGTAAGCTTGTTTACTTGAGATAAATACCAAGATAACTTATCTACACAAAACAAGCAATTATTTGTGTCGGACCGCAGGAAGAACAGCTGCAGCCGTGCTGAAGCTAACGGAGATCTTAATAAACTAAATTAAACTTTAGGTAAAGTATTTTATGGTTAGAATAAACCGATAAAAATACTTTATCACACTTTAAAAAAAAAGCTTTTCTTGAAGAACAAGTTGACGTTGCTTTGCATTTGAATCTGTGGACTCCTAAAAATCAGTCAAAGACCAACATGTACTGTTCCTCTTTAAACAGGACTTTTTTTGTTTTTGAATATATCGTTTTGTATGTTTACTTTAAAGCATTGTGATTTTTTTTTAAATCTGTCATAAGCGCTCTATAAATACATCTTTACATTTTGTAATAAATATGACCAGTGGTGAAAGATCTGTTACTTAAGTAAAAGTACTAATACTACATTGTAAAAATACTCTTACAAGTAAAAGTCCTGCATTGAAAATGTAAAGTAAAAGTATGTAAGCATCATCAAAAAAATGTACTTAAAGTATTAAAAGTAAAAGTACTCAATGCAGAAAAACCCTCTCATTTTAGAAACTGGAAACAATCCTAACTCTTGTGTTTAATTTCAGCTGGACTTGTAGGCCGTTATATTGTTGGGTAGTTTCACTTATAATAACACATCAGATTGTATAAACTGCATGTGTTTTGTGCAGAAATCTTGTGTAAAGTAACTAAAGTAACTAGTTACTAAAGCTGTCAGATGAATGTAGTGGAGTAAAAAGTACAAAGTTTCTCTCTGAAATGTAGCGGAGTAGAAAGTGGCATGACAAGACTCAAGTAAAGAACAAGTACCCTCAACATTTGTACTTAAGTACAGTACTTGAGTAAATGTACTTAGTTACATTCCACCACTGAATAGGAGCTTCTCGACTCATTGCATCCCTGCAGCTCGTGTGCACATTAGAACCAAACATTAGAGTGCCATCTAGTGGTGACAACATGGTAACAACGTCCCTTCAGACAGTAGAGCAGAAAATAAAGACACACAGTCAAACCTTTGTGTAGGTCAACTTGTCTATTTAATATATAAAATACGGTAAAACATACGCAAAAAGGGGAGGCAGGGGGGAAGAGGGGACCAATGGATACTTTGGTACGATAACAAACACTTTTTTTTGTAAAAGCAGTATAGAATTTGTAATAACATATCAGTGCATACTTTATTTATGAAAATATACACAAATTGTATATCATTCTCCAAAAAACAACAAAAAAAAAAAGTATCTTTACAACAAAAAAAAAAGCAGACTAGCCGAACACAATATATTAGCTATCATTTATTTTAAACTTTTTTTATTCCATTTTTTTTTCTTTTTCTTAAATGTATTTCTGTGTGATGTATATTCGTGTCGATATTACACTGTATGTCCTATAAGATGAGTCACTCTTCGCCCATGCATTGACATCATTGTGTCTGGTCAGAAATAAGTTAGACGTGTCACGCTGAAACCCTCCCCCCCCCCCACCCCCCCACGTTAGCATGTGTGGACCGAGACGTTTTGTACATTGGACTCAAAAGTTGCAGCATTGAAGCGGTGTGTGTGTGTGTGTGTGTGTGTGTGTGTGTGTGTGGCGGTTTCCGCCCACGTCCACACGTGTCATGTACTAATAGCACTACGCTTGTGTTGTTTGTTTCATGTCATAAAAATCGTGCAACATTAGTAACACCCTTTTTTTTTTTTTTTGAAGAACGAAAGAAAAAACAAATCCTGAATAAAGAGAAAACAAAAAATATATTTATAGAGTATTTTTTATATAATAAAATAAAATTCAAAATGAAAACAAGATGCCTAACCTACACAAATAAAAACGCAGATTTCTATACCATCATGGCAGCTACCGTCAGTGAGAGCTGTGGTAATGATGATAATAATAATAATAATAATAATATCAATTCTCAGAGAACAATTAAAAACAGACTGTCACCAGCACAAATTAACACTGGAAAGTGAGTGAGACTTCTAAACATCATTATACAGGAGCAAGAGTCGCTTTTTTTTTTTTTTTTTCCAGGAGTGGGGGATGCAGGTTCTTAAAACTATTTCTCAGCACGATTGTCTTTCCGTTTTGTGATTACAGCGACCCCTAGTGTTGCTCTGGAGAACGTGACAAAGAAAAAACTCCCACGAGTCCCGTGTCGCAAAGGAAGCCATTTTGTTTATTTTCTCGCAGCCTTCGTACGCAGGTTTCTTTGTTTTTGTTCGAAGCTCAGGGTACAACAGTCTTAACAGTCAAAGTGATAACACTCAGGGGAGGTGGGGAGGGGATTTACTCTGTCGCACGCTCGCAAAAGCAATACTGACTCTCAGACTTGTCACGGAGTGGATGAGCAAGTGAGTGAGTGACAGACGGAGAGAGAGAGAAAGATGAAGCGAGGAGAGGATGATGGGAGTAGTGTGTAATGAGGCTGCTGGGAGGATGGAAATGACCCAAAAATAATTTGACTTGTCGACGTGTTGTCATTTCAGCGCTGACACAGGACCGAGTAAACAGAAAAGTAATGTGTGTGTGTGTGTGTGTGTGTGTTTGTATACCAGCGTTATGGGGACCAGCTTTCGTAGTGGGGACAGAAGTGTTTGGGATTAAAAAATAAAAAATAAAACGAGAGTGAGTGAGTGACAGGGTGAGAGGGAGGTGAAGAGGGCCTGCCCGTGAGAAAGATGTGCTGGCTGGATGTGGTGAAACCCAAAGTTGACAAGTCTGCGTTGGATTTGGGAGGTAGTCATTAAAAGATCGAGACTCGTTCTGAAACCTCCGGCTTAGTGCTAAAACGATACCCAAACTCTGCCTCCAAAGCTTTCAACGAGCAAATGGATGGAGGCTGAAAAAATATATAAATACATGAATTTGCACTTTTGACCGCTATGTTTTTCAAATCTACCCACTAAACCCTAAACCACCCCTTGCCAGTTAGTAAAAAAAAAAAATGACATCCTTCACATTTATTTTACCTTCATAGTCGTTTTTTTAACCCCTCGGAAATATAAAACTACAGCCAACCAGTGACAGGCGAAGGAGAAGATCCTTTAAATATACATACATGGCTTTTAACCAGAGGAAAAGGTCCAAAATAAAAAAGGGGACATCCTTGGCTCGCTTAATCATATAGTGTGTGTGTGTGTGTGTGTGCTTTAGAGTTTGACTGATATGTTAGAGACAGAAAATACTGCCATCTTTGTTCTGACGCTGCAAATACTCAATACTGGGATATGCCAAAAACATTACCAAATAACAAGTAAAGATTTTATCTGCAACAAATTTAAAAGGTGGAATTTAGACCATCAAGAGACACTTGACTCTAAATGTAGAACGAATGGAGAAATAAGTAACTAAAATATTTTTAGTTTGAGTCACACTGTGGCAGCTGATGTTGCCTATACAAAGGATGGAAATACCAATAACAAAATTGGGGATTTCTTTTCAATGGTTACTTCCTTAGCGGATATTAAAAAAGTAAAATATCATAAATTATTAACCCTTGTGCCTCTGATGTTCGTGCTAAAAAACTACCATAATATTATTTTTCACTTTCATTGAGTTAAATCTTTTAACCAACTTCAGTCCTGATAACCACCAAATATTAATTTATTTTCAGAATTTAAACCCCCACAGGGCAAACATAAGAACATGGCTTGATCTGGTGGAAAATAGTGGGTCTTGGCTAATGGCAGTGGGATCAAAGTTTTAATGTGTTTCAATGGGGCATTTGTGTCTGAGCGTATTTTGGCTACACAGTATATTATAGGTTGTACTTCCAAATAAAAATGCTTGCCATCAGCATTAACATAGCCCACATTTCTGTCATTATTAATAACTTTGTAATACAACGAAAGGTAATATAAAAATACCTTAAATTGTAATTTTTTTATATTTTATCTAATCTAAAAATAATTTAACACATTTTGATACATTTGCATTTTAATTTGTTCTTCTTGTTAATTAATTTACTGTCTTGCTTTAATATGTTGTCTTATTCAATTTTCTTCTGCTTTAATGTTTACAGTTTATTATTCTGTGATCCATTAAATTAATTCACCTAATTTCAAAACATGCAGGCCACAATAAGAAGATAGGAGTTGTAAAACGGAGCTCTGATTGGTTGACGTACAGTAATAAATTAATTCATTTGGAGGATTAAATAAAAAGTGCAAACATTGAATTGTATTTTCTGAATATCAGATTTTTAACAAAAGCCTTAAAAGCAGCCAGGTATATCAGTTCAACCCTAGTGTGAGTGTGTGTGTGTGTGTGTCAGGTGTGTTAAGGTGTCAGGGGTGGGGGTCAGGGTAAAGTGCGCTCCATCAGTGACAGAGTCCCAACAATTGCTTACACTAAACAGTCCGAGTCACCACGGCTACGTCTTCCCTTTCGGCCTCTACAGCTCCCTCTCTTGGCTTGTCCACATATTACACTTTATATATATATACACGCATAAATAATAATAAACAAAAGAGACCGAGCCACTGAGAATCAACGCATTTGCTTTTTAAAAGTCTGTTTTGTTAAGGGATAACCTGCCGAATATATAGTTTATATATACAATCCCTGTCGTGTGTCGTAGCCTCCTGCCCCGGATGCAGAGCTGCCCTTGCTACCGCCTCAAGCCGTTTAAATATATACTTGTATATGATCTATTTTTTAAAATCTTCAAAACATCTTATCCCTGTCACACAAAAGCCACAAAGGTTACAGATTGCTTATATACACGGTACCTCACCGGTCTCGCCTCCGAACATCAGCTATCTCTTCAAAACATGACTCGCTTCCACAAAAATAGTTTCATCCCGGGTGTGTGTTCGAGGATGAAATTGAGAATGAACATTTGCCCGAATCACTTAGTTAAAAAACGACCAGTTGAGGTAACAAACCATACACACGCACACACACACAAAAATCAAACACACGCACACCAAACAAACACACATCTTTCTCAGCATCTGTAGTTGACGAGATGTGGACGAAAACTAGGAGGATCTGCGTCATGTGGCGTTGAGCTGCTGCAGCTCGTCCCTGATTCAAAGAAAAGCAGTCTTTTACCTCGACAACAAATCACGTTCCTGGTTTTACAGCTATAGTCCGCATGGTTCGGTTTCAATAAAAGCCCCGGGGGGGTCGTCAGTCTCGTACAGGGCCAAAGTGCCGGCCTTTTTGACTGGGCCGCCGGGCTCGCCTGGGGACGGAGACAAGTTTGTCTTTTAGTGTCTTCATATTCAAAACTGAGACGAATCCAAAACTCTAAAGATCAACAGTCGAGACAGAAGGACAAAACTCCACGCTATAAAAAGAGCAAAAGGGCCCGAGAATCTAGAGCGGCAGCAACGCAAACGTTACCGCTGTGTACAAAGATGTGGACTCACTTGGCGGCGCTGACTCGCTGCAGCGCAGTTACGGACAGGAAGGACATGAGTGGGGAGGACACCACCGGCCGCTAACCAAATGCAGGGCATGCTGGGAAACCAAGGTGTTTGTTTGCTCTGCTGGCGGCTGTCAGCATGTCGGGAGAAATCGTCCAAGTGGCCGACATTTGGAGTTTTACTAGCCACTGTTGCCTGATTCAAAACACTCACTTCTATTCAAATACAGCTGAATAAATTATTTTGACAAATAGTCCCTGGTTTGGTAGCTCAACCCCTTTGGGGTTTTTTTTGTGTGTGTGAGTGTCTGTGTGTGTGAAAGTACATTAGAGTTCAAATGTGTATGCACATTGCCATACAAGTGTGTGTCAGTGTCCACACGTGCGACGACATGACGGTGTGTTAGCATGCTCGTGTTGTGTCTCTCTATCTGTGCGTGTGTGTGTGTGTGTGTGTGCGAGGTCAGCTTTTCCTGTTTTGACAGAACTGGGTCGATGGCAGGTATAAATATATATATATATGTGTGTGTGTGTGTGTGTGTGAATGCACGAAGAAGGAGATTGAGGGGCATTAGGGCTGATGGGGGCATGTACACAAGCAACAAGTACACATCTCCATCTCCATCCTCCATCTGTCCGTCCGTCCATCCGTCCCTCTCCGCTCGTCTCTTCATGTGACCCAGGTATCCAGTCTCATCCTCTTGACGTTGGTCCCGTCCTGCTCCTGGGGCTCGGCCGACGAGGGCCGCAGGAGGACCATGGTGGGCTGCTGGCCCCCGGCACCGGCCTGGTGGAGGAAGTCCGGAACCCCGCCGCCCCGCCCCTGGGCGCCGTCGTCCCGGTCGCTGCCCTCGTACGAGCTGCCGTTGCTGCTGAGGCTGTCGACTGGCGAGCGGCCTTGGCCGCCCACTTCCAGGCGCAGGGAACCAGGGTAGGCCACCGACACCAGACCTTGTCCCTGGAGTTGAATCTGGCCGCCTCCACCGCCGCCTCCCCCTCCCCCGGTGCCGCAGGTGGAGCTGGGGGTGCTGCGGTCGCGGTTTGGGGAGACCGGTTCAGACTTTATGTTGATGTTGGGGTTCGTGTTGACGGTCAGCGCGGCGCCCTGAGGTATGTGACCCACCGGCCTGGAGGGATGGGAGAAAGAGACAGGAAGAAGAGAACAGAAAGATGGAGGGAGAACAAAATGGAGTGAGACTACAGACAGCATCGAGAACATATCATTGTAGACTTTAAACATTACATGGAGCGCAGAACAACAGTTTGCTGGGATAAAACAAAATTGAGCCAATATTGCAAGAACAAATCAAGGAATGGTCGACCATCAAAAACTGGACCATGACCAGGAGCCACTTTCAAAGACAAAGAGCCAGGACACTCTGCAGCGATGCTGTAAACCAGGCACACGTAGGCTGGGGTAGACTTCAGCACAGGGAGAACGAGGACACACGTTAACATATAGGACTACATTTGAGGCCACACAAAACACAGTCCAGAAGCCATGCAGCCCAAACATCCTCGCATTTCGGATTCTGTCTGTTCAGGTTCACGTTGCACAATTACATTTCGGGCAGTCGTGCAGGTTAGGTTTCAACCTGCCAGCTGAGACGTTTCTGTAGCGCGCACGTTACCTTCTCTGATATTTACTGTATACCATCACAGATGTAGGAACGGCTAAATGTGAGCATCAGTCCAGAGTAAGTTTCTTGGCGTTCTCAGCTTGAGAAACTGCTGGCCGTCAGATATCAACATCTGTCTGCTTCTTCTTCCGTAAATATTAATTTGCATTTCGCAGGTATTTCCAAAAGATAGTTGGGTTAAGTCTCGCAGTAAAAAAACTGCTTGACTGGATCAAAACTCAGATTTTTGGGGTGAAGGACTCTCCAATTCTGCTGCCCTTAAGGGAGCCATTAGGAAGTCAAAGGATAGGAGAAAAACTATACAACTGTTTGACAAAAACATGGAGCTGTCTAATTAGTATCAGCCAGCTAACCTGAGCATAAAAATTAATCCATGAGAGTTAGTGATTCCTCTGCTAATAATCTACCAGGAATGTGTGTGTTCATTTTTAACGTATTTAATTGGCCAAAGCGGTGCATTGCTGGATGACATTGCATAGGGTTGTGGCAAAGGTTGAGCTTGGTTCAACGTTTTTGCAGGATGACTGTGGGTGTCTGCTTCAGGAACACTGGTGCGTCAACACTGAACTGCGTTTTTTTGAAGCAGAGCTGTTGTCTGTTTAACAAGGACTTATTCAGCCACCACCAGTGTCTAGACTTTGGGGGGTGGCGGTTGTAGTCCTAGCTCTTATCTTTATGGGCCTCCTTTTAAAGAAAATGTCAAATCTCCAGAGTCTGTTGCCATCGCACTAAATATCGTTGTAGGCCTACATTTCCGACAGACCACAGTCCCAACACTGACATCCGCAATATGTGCGTGTAAGTATTAGAAATACAATCATGGTGTGAAGGAGAACACACTCTGGCGTTTCCAACAAGTCCTCCAAACCATACCAAAATATAAGTTTCCCATCCTCATATCTAAACCAGAGAACCTAACTCTTGTTAACACTGTGAAAAGGTCACAGTTTGGTTGTGTTTAGGCCCCAAAACTACTTGGTTAAGTTTAGAAAAACATCATGGTTTGGGTTAAAATCAGATGTTACAGATTCCTGTCCACTTACGTTTAACGTGACGTAGCTCCGTTTGTTACGTAAGTAAAAAAAAATAAATAAAATGCTGTTTACTTTTACTTTCAAGCAGGACATGAATCATGGTCTCATGGGTGAAAGTTGTGCGTTTGTTTGACCCATCCACCACTCCAACTTTCTTCCCTTCTTACGCGGAACTTGACGCCGTTATACCTTGTCAGATCACTTCCTGCTTTGCTCCCTTCATAATTGCTACGGCCACTAGAGGTCGCCGCCACTACAAACTGAACCGCGAGTCATAATTGCTGCTTAAACAAACGACCTGTGGGAGCGTTTCTTCGGGGAGGACGCTCTAAACATGATTTCAGAGCAAGTGCCTGAAGATGCTCGGGACAAAGTCATGTGCTAAAAAGCTTAATGTCGATACCGGTGTCTGTGCTTCTACCTGCCACGACTCTTTGATCAGCCCCTCCACCCTCCTCCTCCTCCTCCTCCTCCTCCTCCTGCTATGCTGGCTGGAGGCTGAGTCGAACCTGTCACTGAGGCTGACACCCGGCTGTTGACGCGGCACTGTGGCTCACTCCTTTGACGGTGTCGGCAGGATTTTTCGGATTGTGCTCGTTCTCTCTCTCTCTCTCGCTCGCTCTCCCCGAGCTCGACACGGTCGATCTGCATTTGAAGCTCCCAATTACTGTGTTTCGCCCCTCGGGTGTGTTCTAATATGTCATATCATGAGCCATCTGCAGCCCTGTATCTCTAATATTCCCTCAATTACTGGCAGACTGAGAGGGGAATTTAAGATAGCACTGCTCCGGGCGATCTGGGTCTGCGGCACTCAAATGTTCTTGCTGTCTTGCTCCAATTCTGACACACACACACACACACACACACACACACATAAACTCACTCAAACTTGCTGTCTTACATACAAATGCTGCTTGCCTCCCCCCACACACACACACACACACACACACACACACACACACACACACACACACACACACACACACACACACACACACACACACACACACACACACACACACACACACACACACACACACACAAATCCCTCGGCAGCGGCGAGGCTCTCCTACGTCTATCGCCCGTGCCCACTTTATCAAACCTGTGCAGGCCGGCGCAGGTAGATGGATGGTGGTGCCACGGGGGCGCCGTTGCTATGGCGAGAAAACGGCAGAGTCAGCGGGCCGGTGACAGTGATGAAGGCGAGAGCGGCAGGCTACCCCCCCGAGCACTAACAACACAGCGAGCACAGCCAGAAGCAGACACTTGGTTACAGTGCAGTGTGAGAGATACAGTACAGCCGTGTTTTCCCAAAATGCTCTGCTTCTCCGAGGACCAACAAGATGCACAATAACTTTAAATTCAATTCAAAACAGACAGATTTACTGAAGTAGTCATCTCCACAACAATCTGTTGTACATAATTAACTTGGTTACTGAGTTTGACAAATGGCAGTCAGTGCTGTTTTCAGTTAAGACTGTAATTAGTTGTGTTTTTATTTTTGCATATTTAAAGGGGGCACTCCATCAATTTTACACATCCTCATCCTGTGAAAACAGCTGTATGTAGAACAGAAAAATATTTAGGATCCAGTGTTTTTGGACCTTGTCCCATACTTGGGAATAAAAGTAAAGATTTTCCAGCTTCTGCTGCTTCAACATTGACAATCCTTTAACTATTAAATTCCCCCAACTTTATGGAACTGTTATACTAAATCGCTGGAGCAATTTATTCCCCCCCCCCCCCTTTGTTCCTTGTGAAACATCCTGATTTCACCTTACAAGAACAGATAACAACATAATTTAGCATATTAGCTTAATGCTGCGATACTTTTGTACTTTCAGTCATATAGACCCAATCACCGTGATGTTGCGGTTACACAAACATCCCTTCTGGGTAGACTAATGGCAGTAGTTTTGAATTTCGGCGATATTTCAAATCGGCAAATTTCTTTTGTCATTTTCAGCTGTAACTGTAAAGTTAAAAGACATATAGTTAAACACGGAGGTCCGACCTATCGGACGTCTCTGCTGTGCTTGTGTTCTGTCCTGTGTGTTCCTTTGCTAGCGTCTTTGATGAACCAAATCTAGCGTTATGAACAACGACATCTCACCACCGGTCGTACTGACTGCTAGTTTGGGGGGAGTCTCTCTCTTTAGCCTGTGGCCCAACAGGTGAACTAGCTCTCCAAGCTAACGTTAGCCAAAGTGGTGACATATGAAAGCATCAAACATGCATTTCAGATGAAGGAGATGAGAGCATCTCCAGTTGTTCCTCATCCCTGTTTGCTCAGCGCCGTTACATTGTATGTACAGTACGGGATGCAGGAGTTTTGTACCCGGAAGTTCTAGTGAACAAACATTGTGACTGGAATTATTGATACAGTTCAGTGTAACATATTTAGTTATGTTTATCTTTTAATGTATTACTAATCAAGTTGTCATTTGTTGTATCCTGCTATTTGGGGCTATGGAATGATTCAAATCTTGATTGTGATTTTGGCTCCTAACGAACACAAAAACAATGTAATTGAGAAAGGCGATCACACAGCACAAGCACATCACATTTTGCAAGTAAACTTATTTTGTTCTGATGGGGAATTCAAAAGGTTCAATGGGAAAAGTATTAAGGGGAATTTCACAGTTTAAGGTGTTTTCACTGTCAATGAGTTAGTAAAAGTAGGAGGAGTAAGGATTTTTTTTCTTCCATAATCAAGCAGCCCTACTGCTACTAATTGTCCCAATAGGACTCATCCGTGATTCATCTTTTTACAACTCTTCATTTCAGTAGCGAACTTTGCGGTTAAAACTTTTGGAAACTGTGCTGAGGTTCCTCTGTGCAGCAGATATTTTGGGAACGCAGCGTGCTGTAGCTGTGTGGCTGTAAGTGTAGAGAGTACAGTACCAGCAGAGGCCGTCCTCCCTGCCAAAGAGCAAGTTGGACTGAGAGGCCAAGCTGTGGAGGGAGGTGGGGGGGAAAAAAGAGACAAGAAAGTTTAAAAAAAATAAATAAAAAAACTGCTGCAACAGCTGGGAAACAGTGGGACGGAGGCCAGTCATGGTCAGTCCAGACATGGTTACTACAAAATAAAAGCAGCTCAGCGGCTGCTTCAGTCACACTGACATGTTGTTAGAGGCAGAGCAGAGGCACGACAGGAAGTGGTAAAACCTGTGCTGACACCAATTTGACAGACTTCCACACGCAATGCATTCTTACAGTCAGCTCAAATACAGTAGAAATCATTGGCTTTTCCTAAAAAGGGAAATAGGAATCCTCAGTGCAGTCATTAAAGGAATAAACTGTAAATTCTGTTGCTCTTGTTTGACTGGTGAATATAGGGTGAAATACTTTGCAATAATTTGTAGAATGCAGAATTTACAATGACAGCCATTATTGGAGATCCCACTTCCCCTAGGGCTTTATGTCTTGTCTTTTATTTGAGAATTCATTGTTAATGCAGTTATCATTTGTCTGTAAGAATCGATACGTTGGGACCATCTGACGCCAGATATCGGCTTGGTACTGCCAAGCAGACATTTCTAACACCCAGGTCTTCATAGCTGCATGCAAAGTCTGATATGTAGTTTTTTAAAGTGGAACAAAGTAGCCTGCGACCAGCCTACACCGTGATAACTATACATATTATATGTTTGGTGCTAAAGAAAAACTATCCTCCCGGTAGCAGGATGCCTAATGAAGCCGCTGCTGGTTTTTAAATCTGTAGTCTGGGGAAACACTGATTCCTCTGGGGAGGTGTAACTGCACGGCCTCTGATAGCATGTGTGCATTGTGCCTTGCCGACAAACCCCTGTGTCCTGTAAGCAATTTAGCAATGTGTGCACTGTCTGAAAGTGTTTTTTTTTTTTTCCTCTTACACCACGGCTGAGAGAGGGAGGGGAGAGACCGTGTGAGAGAGACAGACTGAAAAAGACAAAATGGTTTTTTTTATGGACGTAAAACAAGGACAAAGTGAGAAGACTTCGGCCACCGATACATTTCATCCACTCTGTCTGCTCCATACGGATAGATCTGTAGATAACGCACATGAATGGATCAAATGGACAAAACAACAACGAGCAGAAAACCTCTAAAGCAGGGTTCAACATTAAGGGTTGGGGCGGGCAAATAAATATAACAACCCACCTGCTCATTGGGGCATCATCATATCATAAATGAAGTCTTTGTTGTCTTACCCCCGTAGGAGAACGCTTGTTGAATGATTTTATTGAAATGTGCTACTTGGGATTTTGAATGTTTTTTACTCGTTTCTTTTTTTTGCAACATTTTTGTTTATGTTTTTGTTTCTACGTTGTTGTTTTTTTACGTTTAATGACTTTTTCGCAGTTTATTTTTACACTTGATGTTTAAAAAACATAAACAAATTAAACAATTTGTATAGTGGCCAATAAAAACTGACTTTGGGCAAGCAAATTTGCCCGACTGGACAAGTGAACTTACTGTTGAACCCCGGTCTGAAGTTGTTGTGTTTATTTCCTGCTGGTCCCCAATGGGGGCCCTGTCTGCTGAAAACACATCGACTCAGCGAAGACTCAAACAGAGCAATTCTATATAAACAGGCCAAGAGGCTGAAAGCGAGGCTCTGCAGGGAGCTGGTTTAGGTGGCAGCCGTGACATTAACATTTAGATTGGGGAGTGAGGGGGGAGGAAGATGAGAGTCAACAGGTGTACGCTAAATTAAACCGAGTCGGACAAAAGAGTAGGAAATAAGCAGGAAGTAGTGGAAGAGGAATGATTAAAAAAAGGGTGCTGGGAGGAGGGGAAGTTGCCAGAAATCATTTCCTTCGTGGAGCCCGTGGTTGAGTTAAAGTGTGGACGACAGCGAAGGCGAGGCTCCCGGCCAAACCATCATTCACTGTTTGATTGGAAGAGCTTTGTTTGCTCGCTGCGAGGCCGCGCAGTGATGAAATAAAAAAAACAAAAACAAGCCGGAGCAGTCTGGGCGCCCACGTCTGCTCATGTGGTCCTAGGACGCCACGATTTCACCCCCCCCCCCTACCGTTCTGCCGAAAGAACAGTTTGGTGTGCTGGGAAAGCTTCCCACATTTCTGCGGCGCTCGCTTGTTTTCGGTGACGGCGACTCAAGTCATTCTGATCCCACACACTGCACAGGAAAACCTGCCTGCTGTTGATTCTGCTGTCAAACTCAGAGATGGACCAAATGAAATCCTGCTCATTCAAGTGGAATCATGATTATTGTTCCAAATGTTTCAAGGAAGGTCTTGGCTATTTTAAAGCACAGCTTTACCATCTTCGAAAACTAGGGCGCCAACGGATTGTTTTTTATCATCATTGATTCATTTACAGATTCTTTTTTGACTATGTTTTGGCTATGTCTTGGCTATTTTAAAGCATGATTGACAATCTGAATCAAAGCTTCTAATACTTATTATTATGTCCGGCTACGTCCTGCCGCGTCCACTGCGTCACCCATGCTCTGCTGTGCCACGTTACATCCTGTAACGCCCTGCTGTGCCCTGCTATGACATGAACTACTACGACTACCATTGTAGTCACTGTTCCATTATCTTTATTGTGACTATTACGCTACTGTTCATCATAACCCCAACCGGCCCCGTCAGACACCGCCTACCAAGAGTCTGGGTCTGCCAAGGTTTCTTCCTAAAAGGGAGTTTCTCCTCGCCACTGTCGCCATAGCCACTGCTAATGCTTGCTCTTGGTGGAATTATTGGAATTGTTGGGGCTTTGTAAATTATAGAGTGTGGTCTAGACCTACTCTATCTGTAAAGTGTCTCGAGATAACTCTTGTTATGATTTGATACTATAAATAAATTGAATTATAACCAGGGCTGAAACTAACACTTGTTTATCATCATTTTACATTACATGTTACATACAGTCATTTGGCTGACGCTTTTACCCAAAGCGACTTACAGTTGCTATATGTCAGAGGTCACACGCCTCTGGAGCAACTAGGGGTTAAGTGTCCTGCTCAGAGACACATTGGTTGATGTATCGCAGTGGGAATCGAACCCAAGTCTCCCACACCAAAGGCATGTGTCACATCCATCCAGCAAAAAGTGCTGATGACAAGTTCCCAGAGCCCATGGTGTGTCCTAAATGTATACCTTATATGCATAAATAAAAAACTCTATTTCTGCCCTGAGTAGAGAAACATTAGTTGGATTATTTCACTCTTCTGAGTGCTGGCTGCTTCTTCCGTCTCTGAGTGCTTTAACAGATCTGTTTTGCTGAATGATTTCTTACAATCTGGACGGCCATTTGTTAACATTTACAAGGCGATACGTCTATAAAAGTGTTAATCATATACTGCTTTTTTTTTTTTTTCCAAAAGATAACCCCCCCACCCCCACCCCCCCAGAGTCACAGCTGTTATATACAATAACAAACAAGCCATTATCATGTTTTCATGGACAATTTTCAGCTTGTCAGACAGAGAAACAAATAACAGTCTCACTGCTGACAGCTCGCATTATTCCAAGTGTCTTTTTTTGAACGCATTTCTGTCATCTCTAATTTTCTCGTTTGTGATGGAGAATCTGAACAGCTGTACAGTCTCTTAAATTAACTTTATGCAAAGATACATTAGTAGCTGAGATTGTTCTGAACAAAAGCATCACAGCATTTCAACGCCTCTTTCAGTGTGCAAAGCTATCAAACGTTGCCCGAATTAGAGCGGACCCAAGAGCGTTACAGACTACTAACTGATTATCAAACTCCAGACTCCATTTAATTTAATGTTATCTATCTTAATAACCGGCCTTGACAGCTAAGCTACATCTAAATTATTCTTTTTAGTCGTGCCAGTGTAGGTTTAGAGGCCTACATGTGTCTGAGGAATTGAAGTCTTATGTCACGCTGTCAGCTGACAGTGACAGCTAAGTGGCGGAAAAGTAAAATTTTAATGCGGCGAGCGTGTCAGTGGCGCACAGCTGTGCACTGGGCCGCTGTTTGCTTCTGAAAGCAGTGCCCCAGAGACTCCTTTCATCGGAGCAGCTAGCGAGGCACTGCTACTGTCACACTGTGGCGTCTTCCCCTTTTGTTCATGACACTTCCAAAGAGCTCGAGATCTAAGCTTTTAGGTGGCATGAAGACTGCACTGGTAAAGTGATAATCTGGTGCCTTGACGACAACCGAAGGAGCGATGAACAGTGGTGGGAGAAGTATTCAGATCCTTTACTTCAGTAAACATACCAACACCATACTGTAAAAATACTCTGCTAGGAGTAAAAGTCCTGCATTGAAAAATGTCACTTAAGTAAAAGCAACTGGAAAGGATCCAAACAGTTGTGTGTTTAATTGTCTAATCAGTTCAGCTGGACTTGTAGGCCGTTACATTGTTATTTAGTTTAATTTATAATTAAAAAAAAAAAATCATATTTTAGTGGCCGGGTTGGTTCAGTGGTAGAGCAGGCGCACATATAATGAGGTCAAGGATTCGAATCCGACCTGTGACAATTTCCTGCATGTCTTCCCCCTCTTTCTCCCCTTTCTCACCTAGCTGTCCTGTCAAAAATTAAAGGCGGAAAAGCCCCAAAAAATAATCTAAAAATAAAAAAATAATAATAATAATAATACAAAATAATAATTTCATAAACTACGTGTTGTTTTTTTTTATTACCCGTTTTTAAATTCTACTTCTTTATGCATATGTATTTTATGGATTGTTTTTAACAATCTACAGGTTATGTACTTATCAGCCACAGAGCTTTTATTCATTATATTTTGTTTATTTATTTATATATTTAAGTATCTTTTGGTTTTTAAGTGTCATGCCTCCGTTGTTTCCTCAGCTCGGTTCCTGTTTTTAATGAATTCATTTTTGTCGATTTAGGGGTGGGGGAATGGGGCTAAGGAGGAGGGATATTGTGTTATGTGTGTATATCTGTGTGTGTGTGTGTGTGTGTGTGTGTGTGTGTGTGTGTGTGTGTGTGGGGGTATTGTATAAAGCACGTTGTGCTACATTTACGAAAAGTGCTATATGATTGATTGATTGATTTTGTGTGCAAAAATCTTCATTTGTAAAGTAAAGCTGTCAGATGAATGCAGTGGAGTAAAAAGTACAATATTTCTCTCTGAAATGCAGCGGAGCACAAGTAGAGAGTGGCATGAGAAGAAAATACTCAAGTTAAGTACAAGTACCTTCAATTTGTACTAAAGTACAGTACTCGAGTGAATGTACTTTGTTACATTCCACCACTGGTACAAGTACAGAGACATAGCAGAGCAACAACAGGCATCACATTTTAACATACAAATGGAAAGAAAAGAAGCTTTGGTATCATGTTTGTCGTGTAATTGCATCTATTCTGTAATTTCTTTTGGGTTATTTAGTTATTTTGGGCTCATAACTGAGCCTGTGAGCAGTAGGATAACTGGACAGATAAAAAAAATACATAAAAAAAAGGCATGGCAGCGCTGCGTAGCGCCAGATGCTATCATGACATTCACCTCAGGTTAGCAGCAAAATTGGAGATGCAGTTAACCATCTCTGCATTCTGTTTCTCTGCACCCCACATGCTGTGGAGAAAAAGGGGGGAGGGGGAGGGGGAGGGAGGGAGGACAAAACAAGAGGCAGTTACAAGCCGCTCCCCCATCTACAGGTTAGCCTAGAACAGCCAGACCGCTCACACAAAGACTCGGCGCTAATGGCCGAAGTGCTCCGACACACACATGAGCCACCCACACACTGTAGGGCTCAGGCCGGGTTAGCTTCGGAGACGTCAACATTTGAAAACATTTTCGATGTGAGCTGACAGAGAGTAGACAAAATAATGTAAACACCTCATTGATAAGGACTTAATCACTGAAGGAACGTTATTACAAAAACACTGATAGGAGTGGGTTATAATTATCAGAATGTATCGGCTATATTAAAAAAAAAAAGGAAGAAAAAATGAAGGCAAAACCTAGTCTATACTGCAGAAAAATCCACAAGATTGTTGGCGCCTTATCCTCAAAAGTTTTCCCATCTCTGCAAAGACTTTCAAAGACAGGGCCATACAAATGCCAAAACAAACATCACCTTATGAATGCTCATTTAAACCTATTAGTAATGTTGATAGGCTAATTTGGACTTGATAGACTGTTACCTTCATTATAAGGCTCAGATATGTTTTGCGCCTCCAGACAGATTTAAAAGGAAAAAAAAATGTGGGGTCAAAAATGGCTCTTTTGATTGAACAGGTTGCTGTGACTGGGACTAGAGGGACACTTTAAATAACCAGCGACGTGAAGTTGTCCTCAACGCATCCTGTAAGGCAGGGGTCTTCAACATTTTTTAGGCCGAGGACCTCTAAGCTGAAAGAGAGATGGAGTAAGGACCCCCAACTACAATACACGTATAAAATTAAGTTGCATGTTAAACTTGGGCCGGATGGATGAAAACAAATGGATAAATACATTATATATTATTCATAAATCATGTTTTAATGTTAAACATACATGTGGAAGGCACAGTGAATACTTAAGCTGAACTGTCTGGTTATTATAGTGGCTACCGCACCTATAGTAAGCTTATCTTTAATGTGTTTTTTTTGTTTTTTTTCACAAAAAGGCCAATTTAGCTTGACTTTGAAAATGTTGAAATCATATTAATGTCTATTTTAAATTTTTTTTTTTGAAAAAATAAACTTAAAAAAAAAAAATTCAAATCAAAAAAATAACTAGGCAGCTTCTACTACGTGAGCCCCATCCTTGTGTAACGTAGAGGTTTTCCTGGGTGGTCTCTACGACATGTAACGTTAGACAGCCAATCAGCAACATGATTAGATCTTGGTAGAAGCATGCTGCGTGCTTATTGGCTCACTGACTCTGATGAGATTTAGTCCTTAGGTATTGAAATGACGAGGCATTTTTCGATACTCGATACTTTAGAGTCGGGGCATAAAAAGTATTGAATTCGGTATCCAGCCCTAGCGCCCCCTGCACTTAATCCTCTGAGGACCCCGCCCTAGGGGTCACGGACCCTGTTGAATATCTCTGCTGTAAGGTGTTTGTTCGATAACTGACATCACATCCTCTTCATCATTTACTAGTTGGCCAAGAACAAACTTCTTCTTTCGAGGATGCGAGCCAGTCCAGCTTTTAGAGCGTCAAATCCTGAGAGTCTGCATGCCGGATAACACAGCTAGCAGCCTCGCAACCAGACCTAAAGGAGCTAAATCAGAGTGGGACTCCAGTGGGAGTCAGAGCTGAGTGTGTGGGGTGTGTATCTAGGTCACCGCAAAGATGAATCAACCACAGCTGGGCTGATGTTACAGCTCCGTATGGGAGAGGTGCTTCGAGTGTTTGATGTCACGGCTGACCTGCACGGCGCGGATAAACAAATGTTGTCCGATGTTTAGGTAACAATTCCACAGTTTTGCTGTAGAATTAATTGTCTCAGAAATGATTGCGATTAACGTTGTTAATTGTATGTAATTGTCTCTTTCAGTCAAATAATAATAAAAAAAAAAAACATTTATTTTTTACTTTAAATGAAAGTTTTGAATGAATCCCAGGATACATCTTCGGGTGGTATCACTGTCATGTGACCCAGATATTGCAACAACACAGGTACACAGCCTATGAAGTAAACCACGCCTCTTTATTGTCATTAAATATTGTATTTTGTTCTAACAAAAAATTGACAATAGTACACTCTAAGAATGAATTCTGTAAAATAACAGAAAAAGTTCTGGCAGCTCATTACGCGGACTTTTGTGTGTAGAGATACAGAACATTTTCAGTTTGGCCAGTATATGAAATTCTCTCAGCTGCTCAGTTAGTAAACTTCTGAAAACGTTGAGAGAAAAAGAAAAAAAACGCGACAAAAACAGTGTAAAGGGTGTCAAAAAAGTTTTTAAAAACGCCCCAAATGTCGAAAAAAAAAAGCGACAGCATAAACTTCTTTAATCTCCCAAAAACTCTGTGGCCAACAAAAGTTGTCAAAGCCCAAATTGTGCAATTCGGAATGTAAAAAACAAAAATACATAATGTGAATCACGTTCTACGGACAATTTCTGTTTGAATATACAGTCATACAACTGTTAATACACAGATATTTCTTAAAGTCTACAGTATTATATAGTCTTCCGTACCTTAGCTAAAGTTTGCAGTTAATTGTGGTTAAACAAAAAAAACAACGCAATTAGATAAAAAAAAAAGAAATTGCGATTAGACAATGATATAACAATTGTTACAGGCCTACGGTTAAAAGAAAAAAGGTGACAGGTCAGGAAATGCATCTAATCTGTGACTTTGTTAAATGAAGAAAAAAAGCGGCTTACACCAAGTTACTGAGCGACGCCAGGCTCAGCTGCTGGGACTGTTGTTGTTGCTGCTGCTGCTGCTGTTGTTGCTGCTGCTGCTGCTGTTGTTGCTGGGAGACTGTGGGTTGCTGTTGCCAGGCAGCCATGTTGCCAGGCACCAGCCCCGGTGGTGTGAACGTCTGGAGCGCCGTGAGATCCGCGCTCGTCAGCTGGTACTCTGAGATAAAAGGCACGGAGGGAGAGAAAGGAAGAGGAAAAAAAGAAGGTGGAGAGGGGGATTGTTTTTACATCATATAACTTTCTGCCGCATTAATATTAATCAGAGCTAATCCATATTAATGGAGACCTTTGAAGTGGAATCCTTCCAGAAGCTCGCATGCACAATGAACAAAGTGAATATTCATGGTGGTTTGTGGCATCACACTGCAAGGTTTTCTACATGACACTTGAAGATATTAATGACATAATGCAGGACTTCTAGCTCATACATGGCTTCATGTTTTATCTTTAACGTTTGTTTAATTATTTTTCAGTTTTAAACCCACTGCGATATTATGCGATATGTCGCAATTCATTACCGTTTTTTCCAACTTCCAAATCAGGGCTTCAAAGTAAAACTTTGTCAAAATATGTTTTTACCTGTGTTTATCTCACTTCAAAAAATGCTATTTGTTTTTATTCTAGCACCAAAAAGTTAAATCCTCATGTGAAATTTATATATTATATATAAAAGATCGATACTTGCGTTTGTGTATCGATCCAGAAAATATCGTGATAATGTGCTTTATCGATGTTTCCCCCAACCGCAGTGGACGCGTGACATAATGCCGACTTGTATCTCATAGTTGGCTTCATGTTTTATCTTTTACGGTTGTTTAATTATTATTCAGTCCTGGTGGTAATCACCAGAGGCCCCACTATATACGATATCATCACAATACTTATGTCACGATACGATATTATTGCGATTGTTAACATATATTTTAAGTTTTTATCTAAAAAGATACATTTCTCTGTTTGTTCATCTCACTTCAAACAAGCAATTTTTTTAATTTATTTTTTATTCTAGTCCCAACAAGTTAAATTCTCATGTGCTGTAGTGGAATTTCCAGCTTACAAACGTATGCTATGCAAGTTGAGACAGTGGTAGCCCAGGTCTCATTCAGGTCAGTGTCCAGCATCACCTCATAACCTTTCCAGGCAGAGGAGTACTTCAACTTTGTGCCTCCGTAGACTCAGGGAATCTAGCTGTATGGTAAGGGAATGTTTTGTTTCAGGACATAGCTCAGGTCTCCTTTTGGAGGTCAGTAGGGTTGGGTACCGAAACCTGGTGCTAATACGGCACCGGTACCTAAAAGACCGGTATCTACCGGACCGAATTGTAACGCAGATTTTGGTGCCTCATTTCGGTGTCAATTAAATGCCTTTTGCGCTGCTCTCTGATGCGCTGAAACGGACGTTAGAGGCAACAGGAGCATCGATGCACGTGACGCTAGTTAACACTTCACCTGACAGCAGGTAACGTTAGCCTACCGTTAGCTAGAAGCTGGAGTAAACACGGTGAAAATGCTGACAGCTAAGCGGTGTAAAAATGTGTTTGTATTTCACTGTAGAGGATTCCAACGCTGGGACGTACAGCAGTCTGCAAACGCCGTTGTTGGAAAAACAACACAGACGGTGCATTCACTTGAAACTAGTAAGCCTCATGGTGCATTCAAAGTTATTGTAAAATACCCCATTCCCTATTACCCTATTTTTTAATTAATTATCGGTTCTTGCACCGTTTAGGCACTGGCACCGTTTTAAAAGTATCGTTTTAGCACCGGTATTGAGAAAAAAACAAAAACGATGGGGGTGGTGCGTGATCATGGAAGGCTTGTTTCATGTGGACGCGCCGACAGTGTTGTTGTCATGACTTTGAATTTCTCCAGGGGGGAGACAAAAACTACGCACTATAGCTTTAACATGTGCAATTTATATAATAAAAGATCGATACTGAGCATCTGTGTATAAATACAGTATTGCCACAGAAAATATCGTGATACTATGCTGTATCAGTTTCCTCCACCCCTAGTGGACGCAGTGTTGCGTTTCCCGCCCTGATGTAAACCCACAGGTTGAGTTTGAGCTGTCCCCTACCAGTGTTGTAGGCTGTCTGCATGCCGGAGAACGGCGCCAGGAGACTGGGTGTTGCCACGGAGACCACTGGCGTGGTGAGCGACTGCACCACCTGGGAGCCACCTAGCCGTTGAGCATTCTGGGAAGACAAAGAGATGGATGGAGGAAGATGAGACATTGAGACACGGGAAGTGGAAGAGGTGATTACTGCTGCGGTGGCCAGAGGCTCCAGCTGACTGAAGAGTAGGGCCGCATCTAACGACTATTTTCATGGTCAACTCATCGGTTGATTATTTTCTGGATCAATTGATTAGTTGTTTGGTCTATAAAATGTCAGAAAACGGTGAAAAAAATGTCCATCAGTGTTTCCCAAAGCCCAAGATGTCCAAGAAGTCCTAAAATGTCTTGTTTTGTCCACAACTCAAAGATATTCAGTTTACTGTCACATTTAATAAGCTTCTCAAAGTGCAAATTTAGTCTTAAGTGCAGAGAATTCATGAAATTTAGTCCTACTATCAAACTAGTATAACAAGTATAAAAGAAAGTTATCAAATTTCTTAAAGCTAAGAATCTCGCTTACTTTGGTCCCCTAATACTGTATCTGAAGTCTCTTTTATATAGGCCTTAGTGGTCCCCTAATACTGTATCTGAAGTCTCTTTTATATAGACCTTAGTGGTCCCCTAATACTGTATCTGAAGTCTCTTTTATATAGACCTTAGTGGTCCCCTAATACTGTATCTGAAGTCTCTTTTATATAGACCTTGGTGGTCCTCTAATACTGTATCTGAAGTCTCTTTTATATAGACCTTAGTGGTCCTCTAATACTGTATCTGAAGTCTCTTTTATATAGACCTTAGTGGTCCCCTAATACTGTCTCTGAAGTCTCTTTTATATAGACCTTAGTGGTCCCCTAATACTGTAACTGAAGTCTCTTTTATATAGACCTTAGTGGTCCCCTAATACTGTATCTGAAGTCTCTTTTATATAGACCTTAGTGGTCCCCTAATACTGTATCTGAAGTCTCTTTTATATAGACCTTGGTGGTCCTCTAATACTGTATCTGAAGTCTCTTTTATATAGACCTTAGTGGTCCTCTAATACTGTATCTGAAGTCTCTTTTATATAGACCTTAGTGGTCCCCTAATACTGTATCTGAAGTCTCTTTTATATAGACCTTAGTGGTCCTCTAATACTGTATCTGAAGTCTCTTTTATATAGACCTTAGTGGTCCTCTAATACTGTATCTGAGGCCTTGACCAACTGCCATGCTTCGCTCGTTTGAAAGCCATGATGTCTCTCTCTCTTTCTCATGGGTGGGCCAAATTCTCTGGGCGGGTAAAGCAGAGAAAGGGGAGGTAACCTTTCCCTTTATAACATCATAAAGGGAAGTGACATTTTCATGCAATGGGACCTTCAAGACAGCTTGAGAGGTCTCTCCAGTGATTAGGAGTTGCCAGTAAGGGCTTGTGAAAAGTGCGCCAATACTTCAGGAAAGGAAGAAAGCTTTTGAAATGTTTGACAACGAGCAGTTAATCAATTGTTTGGACAGAGCAGTCATAAACTATAATAACATCTAGGCTATATATAGGCATGTCAGTTACAGCACACCAGTTTAAAATTTGTAATTAAGACATGGTGGAAAACGTGTTTATCGTTCATTTCCAATGTGTATATCATAATGTATTCTCTTGAAAATCCTTCATTGTCAAATGTGTGTTGAATGTAAACTGAATTTCACCACTCAGTGTGAATGTATCTGAGAATATTCTTAAATAAGGAAATCTATTCAGTGATTGGTCCATGCCTATGTCGTCATCCAAAATCCCAAAAATGTGGCACAGCAAAATGTCGTGAAAGACACTTGAGATATAGTTCTACACTTCACTTAAATTATAACTGAGATGCTTGATAACTAACTCTTGAGCACATCTTTGAGCCAGGAATTGTTTAACTCTTAAGTCAATTCTTAGCAGTGTTCTTGTGAGTAATTCTCAGCTCGGTTTGATAAATTCGGGCCCTGGTCTTTATCTCCTTTTATGGGCAGAGTGCAGGAGTACACGGCACATGACGTCATCCATTCTCGACAGCAATAATGATAATGGCTAGCATGTGCTTCCCACTGCGCAGCAGAGTTGCTGCGGAGACCTTGCAATGTGACTGAGCACAATTTAATTACACTATTACTACTGAAATATGTGACTATAAACACAGCTTGTTCTACTTTCAGTTGAAATATAAAGCAGAAACATTATGCTGCGATTGAATTGAACCCTCTGCTTTACAGAGCTGAAAGTGCAGCAACTCTCATTAACTTTCAGCCCACAGTTTTCCTGCCACGTTTGAAGTTTTTATTGGCAGACTAAATAAAGAAAAAAAAAAGATTCTAAAACAAATCCACCAGAGCAGTTCTAACTGGAGACTGACATAACGAACAATCACATCACTTCACCGGGCCTGTGCAGGCCAGTGGAAGAGGTTTGTATGTACCGTTCCACGGTCCAAAGTGTTTCTGCTCCCTGGAAGAAAAAAAAAAAATCCAAGCACCTCAGTTCTCTCCGAGGCGTTTTAACTTTCTTTTTTTTTTTCGGTGACACTTCAACATCTGCGTGCAAGATGAGAAGTGTCTCCCATCTCAAAAGGCGGCGTTGGCACGGCAACGCTGTCGCCAGGGCCGGGCGCTCGTGTTATGTAGCGTCACGGTGAGAGGTGTTGTGAGAGGCGTCGACCGTGCTGGAGAATCATGCTGACAGGAACGCATGCATCGACAAGGCTGACAGACGAGAGACGAGTGGGGATGAGTGGGCTTGTGGTTCGAAAAAGTGCGTTAATGTGTGCAGAGAGTTATGCGAGGAATGAATACACAACGTGGGGTGTTTGTTTTGAGGTGTGTGTTTAAGCAGAGAAATTTGCATGCACTCATGCATGCGTGAGTGTGTGTGTATGAAGAGAAATATGCATACACGGATGTCAGCATAGGTGTGTGTGTGTCTGTGTTTATGCAAAGATATATGCATGCACACAAGCATGCATGCGTGCATGTGTGTGAATCACCAGAGGCCTTACGATACGATATCATCACGATATCGTCACGATGCAGTATTATTGCGATTTTAAAGATATTGCAATATTGTGCGATCTATTGCAATTCATTACCTTTTTTCCAACTTCAATTTTTTCCCAATTTCAAATTATTTCCCCAAAAGAAAACTTTGTCAACATCTGTTTTAATCTAAAAAGATACGTTTCTCTGTTTGTTCATCTCACTTCAATTTTATTGCTGCAAAATGGGATTGTCGAGCAGACAGACTGACCGACACATATATCATAAAAGATCCATACTTGGCGTCTGTGTATCGATACAGTATTGCCACGGGAAAATATTGCGATACTATGCTGTATCGATTTTTCCCCCCACCCCTAGTGTGTATATGCAGAGAACTATGCATACACGGATGTCAGCATGTGCGTGTGTGTGTGTGTGTGGGAGTGTGTGTGAGTGAGGGAGTGAAGGGGTCAGCGTGTCGGACTCCAACGTGTCTGTCTGTGTTCCAGGTTGGAGACTCTGGGATCTTTCTTCACTCGGATTCTCCGAGCATCGACACTCAAACATGCACATGCTGAGCAGCTTGCACACACAGCGGAGAGTCGGCTGGCTGCTCCGGTTCCTTCAATATTCCCTCTATAGACCGTTTGTGCCGCACAAATGTCACGTTAAGCTCTATTGTACCGGCACATTATATAAACGCACACAAACTGTGTCGCTTTGCTTTTAAAAAAATAAACACATATCCGATATGTTCTATGTGACAATTTCTTTGGGCACTTTTAAAAGGGTTGAGGAGTGATTCCCACTAAAGCCACTTGTGTCTTAAATGCATTTATGGTACGGAGAGCTGTTTTTGTAAGTAAGTAAGAAAGTCAAAGTCATAGTTTTTTTTTTTTTTTTTAGGATTTTCTTTCTTGCCAACAGTGTGGAAGCAAATAAGAGACATGTATTTGAATTGTAATAGCCACCGAGTACTTAATATTGAAATATTTTACTTTCAATAAACTACGTGTCTGAATGTATAGGCTCTGAATTCACATCTTCGAAATGGAAATTAGAAATTTAGACTCATTTCAATTGAAAAATTTCCAATTGAAAAAGCTGAATTTGAATATTTCCCTTTCAACGGTCCCAAAATCTGATCCAAAAATTCAAGTTTGAGAGTTCGAAAACAAATAGACTCAGGTTGGGATCAAAAAAAAAAAAAAAAAAAAAAAATCTATAAAACAAATTCAATATTACAACATGAATTATTTAGTGACTGTTACAATTCAAATACATTTGTCTCTTATTTGCTTCCATACAAGAGTTAGATAAGATAATTATCACTCACATGTCATATGTACACTAATCATGAAACTAGTCCCAGCCAAGAAATAATTTGGCACATAGCTGTTTTTTACACTTTGGTTCTTGTACAGATTAAACTAACGAGACACAACGTGTTAATGAGTGAGCTGTAGAGGTGTTTTTTAAGCGGATTTAGTTTCCTTCAGATATAGCCAGGCTAGCTGTTCAACCTCGTTTCCAGTCTTGCTGGATGCTGAGCTAAGCTGCTGGACGGTAGCTTCATAGTAGGGCTGGGCAATATGTCGATACTATATCGATATCGTGATATGAGGCCAGATATCGTCTTAGATTTTGGATATCGTACTATCGTGATATGACATAAGTGGTGTCTTTTCCTGGTTTTAAAGGCTGCATTACAGTAAAGTGATGTACTTTTCTGAACTTACCAGACTGTTCTATTATTTGCCTTTACCCCACTTAGACATTATGTCCACATTACTGATGATTATTTATCTCAAATCTAAGTGTGAAGATATTTTGTTAAGGCACCAATTGTCAACCCTAGAATATCGCCGCAATATCGATATCGAGGTATTTGGTCAAAAATATCGGGATATCTGATTTTCTCCCTACCGCCCAGCCCTACTTTATAGTGAACCTACAGACATGAGAGTGGAATCAATCTTCTCTGCAAGAATGCAAGTAAGTGTATTTCCCAAAAAAAATGATTCCTTAAATGATTCCTTCAAGTCTTCAAAAGCAAAAATTGCGAGTCGAGCTACATCTGGTCTGAGTGATGCTTTCAAATCTGCAACAATGTCTGCATAACTGAGACCAAGTCCTTTCAAAGAAGAACCTATTATTCTGCATTGTTCTGGAACTTTGCAAGGACGTAACTCGAAAACCGCTCACGTCCTCGTGGTCTACGCCTGCGATGGGACTCAGCCTGTAGTGAACCCCTGGACGCTACAGTCCTAACCCCCCTAGGAACCGGTGCAGCCAGCTGATTGGTCCACCGTATGTCTGTTGCTCCGAGTTCACCGGGTGCTCTGACTGCCCTTCTTCTTCTACTACTCTCGCCACAGCAGCGCTGCCTGTTGGTCAGCCCGTGCTGGGATGCCGGCGGTGTCACGCTCATGCTCGGTGAGATCACACAGAGTTCCACAGCACATCCAGAAGGCTAAAAAGTCTACGAGTCTTATTCACCTCACTCACCAACTCCAGCTCTTCCTCTGTCTGCACGGCGGGGGGATTGAGGAGGAGGAGGAGGGGGAGGAGGGTACAAAAAACAGAGGACGGTTACGCTTCTGCAACAACTAACTGCAGTGAAATATGAACATACATCAAAAGGAACTTAGTCTAAAGTTTAGTCAAGAATAATGTATTGTTTATAGTATATAGCTATGTTTCCATTTACAGGGATTCGAGTTTTCAAGCGGTGTTGCACACTCGACTTTAAAAGTGTAATTTATGGACTGTAAAGTCAAAATGCAGCCGAACAGATCGATGACTGAGCGACGGAGAAAGATTGGATCCAGATGTTATATGGAATATTCCCATTTTTTATTATTTTGGCCATTTTAGGCCTTGATTTGTATAGGACAGCTGAAGACATGAAAGGGGAGAGAAAAGAGGGGGGGAATGACATGCAGCAAAGGGCCCGCAGGTCGGAGTCGAAGCCGCGGCCGCTGGGTCGAGGAGTAAACCTCTATATATGGGCGCGCGCTCTACAAGCTCTACGTGAGCTACCCAGGTACCCGGAAGATTCCCATTTCTACAACATACGTAGAAATAAGATGTGAAATGTTTCTCAAGCATCCCCAAGAAGTCCGGTCGGATTTGTCTGATGGATATGTGGCTTCTTAGCGCAGTTAACCTAGCCTCGTGAGACTGTCCTGATCTCACGAGCTCCAGTTTTCTACTTGCAGATCAGTCTGGCACCTTGAGATAGGGAAAATTTTGAGCTGTTTGCCAAACGACCGGCCAATCAGCGTTGGTTTTGAGGCGGGTTTAGGTGTGACGCAACGAGAAGCGACTGTTCAGTCTAAACAACGTGGTGGCTTCCACGGATGAAATTAGCGTAGCTATCGCAGCAAGTTTTATCAAAATTAAAAAGTATTCCTTCATTTAAAGAAGAGCAAAAAACGGCACTGGAGGCTTTGCTCGGAGGAAAATATGTTTTTGCTCTTCTCCCGATTCTTCTCTCCTGGTTTTGGCAAGAGTTTGATCTGATTGGTTGATTTGGCCCGTCTATCACCAACATATAGGTGGTGATAGACAGATGGTTTATCCAATCGGCTAACCAGGATTTTCGCCCCTTCCCAAAAGTTCTCCAACGGAGAGTTCCCAGATGCAATCCATCTGGTGGAGTCAGGTTACTGTTAACCTTGCTTTACACTACATTTCGACCGAGTCAAATGCTGCAGAAGTCTAAATGAACTGACGTTTGCGGACAGGGAGCGTTTTAAATCTGGAGACAGATTTCGATCTTAGCGCTATACTTTAGTGTCTGCTGCGAAGCAATTACAGCACGGCGCCGTCCCATGTCAAGTCCGTTCAATTTCTGTAGTTCAAAGTCACGAGGGTTGACGGAAATTCACGCAGTCTCCTTTGTTCATTAGGGATATATTATCGCTAAATAAACTAAAACTGAAATGATTCACATTCATTTTATTTCCATTCGTTTTTTTTGACCCTCCTTTTGTCCTCGGGTCAAATTTGACCCCGTTTTCAAAGTTTCTACATCAGAAAATGTGTTTCTTTCAAGCAAATTGCCTCACAATAACATGGGCTGTTCCATACAACGCTCTTCTCAAGGAAAAATAAGGATCAGATCTCTACTTTCATAGAGTTTGGGGTGTTTTACTAAATGTTACAGCATTTGAAAAAACTACGGAATGGTTTTCTAAACACTATCCTGGCTAAACTTTGATGGTCTGTGATTATCCACTCAAATCGTAACAACTGTTCGAAATAATTCAAAATTCACAAGTGTACAACTAGAATAAGTTGATGTTAGTGGTATATCCGGAGGTAGTGAAGAAAAAGGGCAGGAAAAAAGCCACAGAAACCTCAAAACCGCTTCAAAAGCCTCGGGAAAAGGGGTTAACCCGGGAGGACGACAAGTTGCGTGGTGGACGGGAAGACAACACAAGGGTTAAGCTGCCATTATAGCTTCAGTTCAGTGAGGTTGTGGTTTTTACTTAGTTTCAGTTTACTAAGAATATTTTTCATTGCTCATTCCAGTTTTAGTTTACTATAACCCATCACTATAGGACCCATCGTGGCTGCCGTAGCTGTGTTCTCCACTCACCAGCTGCATGAGGCTCTTGCCGCTCTGCGAGGTGATGACCCTCAGGTCCGGCTTGCGGCTGTTGACCATCTGAGGGCTATGCGGAGGCGGAGACTTAGCCGGGACTACTTTCCCCAGGCTGTTGCCGTTGGAGACGGAGAGGAGGCCCGGGGAGGCCCTGGCACTGATGTAACCGTTAGCTGGAGAGACACAGAAAGAAAGAAAGAAAGAAAGAAAGAAAGAAAGAAAGAAAGAAAGAAAGAAAGGAAAAGACAGACAGAGAGAGAGAGATTAAGTGAAGATGGAGGAGGTTGTGTGTTTGTCTGTATTGATGTTTTTAGTATCTGTATCTACCTGAGAACTCTGTCTGTACTTGTCAGCCTAGGTGTGTGTGTGTGTGTGTGTGTGTGTGTGTGTGTGTGTGTTGGTGTTTTATGACGTCTGCCTGTGTGTTCTCATTAGCGAGTTGGATCGCTCGTGTCGCACCACATGCTCCTCATCATTTCTGCAGCTCACACTGTGTTTTTGGGCGGCGCTCAGATTTTTCTGCAGCTCTTCCACATCAAAACGGCGTCACGCTATCACCAAAACTATTTTCTCTCTCTCTCTCTCTCTACAGTATGTCTGTCCCCTGTTTGTTTCAGTCTTTTGTACAAGTCTTGTTCTCTCGAAGCAAGTGATATTATTTCAACAAGCATCCAATATATCCCAATCATTGGAGCTTTACATGTATTTAGACTACAAGTGCATTTCCCATGTGTGCCTGCGTGATTGCATGTTATTATAAGCTCTGAAGATTTGACGTTTTTGGCTTCTTGCCCCATTAGCATTGTGTTTATGATAATTATAATGTATTTGGCGTTTCAAGCCTTACATGGAAATGAGTGTCAGTATCTTGAAACAAGACAGAACAGGGAAGAACAATTACAATTCCACAAATACAGTCTTGAAAAAGTTATAGTTGTATTGAAATAGGTTGAAAGATCTCACCGATTTTCAACTTGTTATGAGCGGATGACTTTAGCTTACTTTATTTTTGAGGATTTGAAAAAAGGCTTACGTTGGTGATAATGATAATGGCAAAAAAGTAAAAAGTATTTTCTGAAAACATCTGGTCACAGGAGGAAAAAGGTGAATTCGTGGGGGACTATTTTTAGCGGTGGATTACTCCACATTTGGTGCTCTAGTGAGTATTTGTAGCAGCAGGACGGTGTGTGTGTGTGTGTGTGTGTGTGGGATTGAGCCAAAATAAACTACAGTGTGTGTTCATGGTAATGAAGGAACCTGTCGCCCAGAGCAACATTTTTTTTTTTTTTAAACTAAAAAACGCGTGGCTCCTTTTTTTTTTTTAACAATGGATCTCTACGGCACAGAGAAAGAAGACGTATCAGACACCACTTGTTAGTTTTTACTTTGTAGAACTATCACCAGATGTAATAATAGCATGACTTTTTAGAGTGTACAGTACTTTTCCTTTGTGTTTTGTTTCTCTTTTCTTTCTCACGGGTGCATTCCAGCAACATGACAGGCAACTTTACACAACGTCTGCTGAACGCGCCCTCCTTTCAAACTGCTGACATTCCAAACTCCTACACTGCAACGCAATAACTGTTACTCTGCGAGAAACAAAAATTTTCAGTCTCAGAGCAGCACCTCTGGGTGTGTGTGTGTATGTGTGGGCATACTTTGGCACAGAGCTGGGCAATATATCAAGATTATATCGATATCGTGATAGGAGACTAGATATCGTCTTAGATTTCGGATATCATAATATGGCACAAGTGTTGTCTTTTCCTGGTTTTAAAGGCTGCATTACAGTAAAGTGATGTCATTTTCTGAACTTACCAGACTGTTGTAACTGTTCTATTATTTGCCTTTCCCCACTTAGTCATTATATCCACATTACTGATGATTATTTATCAAAAATCTCATTGTGTAAATATTTTGTGGAAGCACCGATAGTCAACACTACAATATCGTTGAGGTATTCGATATCGAAGGTATTTGGTAAAAAAAATCGGGATATTTGATTTTCTCCGTATCGCCCGGCCCTACTTTGGCGTCAACCCTGCGTTCAAGGATTATTACGCAATATCCGCCTTTTTTAATTGCTTAACGGGGTGGTTTTGGATCCTTTAGAGTTCTGTTGTGTGAGCTACTTCTCCATAGTCAGTGTGTCAGCTACAGTAGATGGCGCTCGCCCCCCCCCCCACATAAAACAGCCATTTTACTTTGCAGAACATGAGAGTTGCTTCTCTTCCGCTGCCTCCATCAGTCGTGTTTGTTTGTGTCACTGCGTGACTTTGGTGATTTAAACGTTCAGGAACTGACAAATGAACTAACCGATCGAGGCAGCGGTAGAGCAGCAACTCCCGTGTTCTGCGTGGCTAAATAAAGCGTGCGCTTAAACTACGATTTTTTTCACTTAAGCTCTAAGGGGTTGGATCAGGGTTCTGGTGTGTCATGACAACATGACTCCAGCAGACAGCAGCCTGTTTGTGCCGCTGAGGTCAAAAACGGTCAAAGTGTGTATAGGACGGGGACAGCAGGGACTTTCCCAGCCCTGACACGCACACGCACACACACACACGCACACACACACACACAAGATAGCAGTTCTCAATGACGCCACCTCCAGACGACAGCGGCATGTGACTCTGCTTCATCTCAGTAACACACACACACACACACACACACACACACACACACACACACACACACACACACACACACACACACACACACACACACACACACACACACACACACACACACACACACACACACGTGCAAGATAACTAAACCTTACAACAACAACCATACAACAGAGTAAAAAAGGGGGTTGACTCAGGCGGCAGGCAAAGAAGGGCAGAGGTTAGAGACGGCGCTGAATAAAAAGTTAAGTTAGAGCCTTGCAAAAGGGACTTGGGAAAAGGAGGGATGGAGAGGGGAAGAAGGGAAGAGGGCAAGAAATGAGGCAGAGAGCAAGAAGGTGTAGAAAAAGGTAGGACCAAAGGGAAGGAGAGGAAGTAGGGAAATAAAAAGACGGAGGGAAAGAAGAAAGGAGGAAGGGGAAAAGTTAAGGTCATAGGGGAGGAAAGAAAGAAAGGAAAGAATTTATTTCCTAGCAGCGTCCGACCAATGAGATCGCCTGTGTCGTGTTGAGTCACAGGACCGTCCCTACACCATCAGGTGTTTCTGGTAGATCCTGTGACCCTTTGCGTGTGTGTGTGTGTGTGTTTTGTGTGTGTAACGTGCACATGTGTGCGTCAATGAGTGATGGGAATCTGTTGCTGGTTGCGTTGTGTTCATGTTTGTGGATAAAGGAAGAGGTCGGCGGCTCTGTAGTGACCCCGAGTTATGACACACACACACACACACACACACACACACACACACACACACACACACACACACACACACACACACACACACACACACACACACACACACACACACACACACACACACACACACACACACACACACACCTCAAGCCAACACTAAATCCACATACAGAACAGCCTGGAGTACGGTCATCTTTGTGAGTGCTCAAATCGTACTGACGCCATCTTCTCATGCATTTTTTGTCTCTAATCTTCAGTATAAAGTCATTTTTACTAGACCCGCGATGCATTCTTGTTTGAAAGTTTAGGGGTGCAACGATAATTTGTGGAAAAATATGTTGTGACACAAAAATGCGACAATATGCATCACTGAAAGCAATACTGTTGCCTGAAAATGCTGACAGGCAGCCATATAAGCATAAAAAGTGTCTTAATGGGCCACCTCATTAAATGCAGATGGTTTGGGTTTTATCTGCTCAGATTTCTGCATCCACCCCAATACAATGGAGGTGAATGTAATTTACATTTGTCCTGTAACTGTGTCCAGATGTCCCTGTTGCGAACTGTATGTTTTGTATGTTGTAAAAAAATAAAAAGGTGTTCACAGAAATAGAAGAGAAGGAGGCCATTTAAAAACCTTTACGCCTGAAGAGAATTAAAGTCACTTTGTTATTATTCTAAATTGGTTAAAAACATTCTAAGTTTGTTGGGCCGTGGTTCCTGTTACTGTAACTTGTCAAAGATGGCTGTATGATAACAGTTTGTGTCTGTGACGTCTGGTGAAGCCTGCATGAATACACTCCTAATCTGAGAGTGAGTCACAGAGGCATGCTGATGTGTCTGGGCCTTTATTTCTGTGTGCTGACTGTTTGTATGTACTTTTTTAGTACTGTTTACATGTGCTCTTCTCGGTGTATGAGTGGGGAAGTGCAAGTGGCTACGGAGTGTGTGTGTGTGTGTGTGTGAGTGTGAGTGTGAGTGTGTGTGTGAGTGTGAGTGTGAGTGTGTGTGTGTGTGTGTGTGAGTGTGAGTGTGAGTGTGTGTGTGTGTGTTGTCTCCGATTACGCGAGGCCGGGTGTGGGAATGTGTGGAATGCTGGGTGACGTCAATGGTGACATTCCCAGAGCCCCGAGTCCCCGGTCAACAGCTGAGAACGAGGAGGACGGAGAGAAAAGAGAGGGGAAGAAAGGGAGGAGAGGGTAGAGGAGGTGAGGGCAGGGCAGCAGAAAAAAAATTAAATAAAACAAAAAAGGTCCAAAGACAGGAGACAAAGGGTTGAGAAAGAAAAGGAAAGTGACAGAGATGAAGGACAGAGGAGAGGAAGAAGTGGGGAGGAGATGAAGAGGACAGTAAAGACGGAAGGAATGGAGGGAAGGATGAAAGGAGAGGAGAAGAAGGGAGGAGAGGGAAGAAGAGGTCAGGGCAGCAGAGAAAAGAAGAAGAAAAGATAGGTTGAGAAAGAAAGGAAAGTAAAAGAGATACAGGACAGAGAGGAGGAAGAAGTAGGGAGGAGAAGGAGAAGACAGTAAAGATGGAGGGAAGAGAGGGAACGATCAAAGGAGACAGCAAGAGGGGAGGATAAAATAGTGACTGGAAATGGCGTAGAAGGAGGGAACCAAGGAATTAGGATGAGAGCAGAAATTAAGCAAAAGAATGCAAAGAAAGAAGAGAAAGAAGACAAATGGAGACAAAGTTTAGGAAAAAAAGACAAGTGGAAGAGATGAAAGACAGAGGAAAGGAAGAAGTGTGGGGGGGAGGTGGAGAAGACCGTAAAGATGGAGGGAAGGATGAAAGAGACAGCAAAAGAGGAGGATGAAATATTGACAGGAAACGGAGGAAGTAGGATGACAGCAGAAATAAGGAAAGCGTGAATAAAGAGAGAAAGAGAGAGAGGCGAGACATTGGTAGAGTGGAACAAAAAGCAGAAAGGATAGGTGTGGAAGGTAAGGGGAGAAGGAAAAGGACAAGGAGAAAAGCAGAGGAAAGAGGGGAAAAAAAGAGAAAGAAGACAAAGTTTGAGAAAGAAAGAAAAGTGGAAGAGATGAAAGACAGAGCAAAGGAAGAAGTGGGGGCGGGGGGAGATGGAGGGAAGAGAGGGAAGGATGAAAGGAGACAGCAAGAGGAGAGGATGAAATATTGATAGGAAACGGGGTAGAAGAAGGGGACGGAGGAATTAGGAGAGCAGAAATGAGGGAAAAGACAATAAAGAGAGAAAGAGGCGAGACATTGGTAGAGTGGAAGACAAAGAACAAAGGACAGAGTGCGGGAGGTACGGGGAGAAGGAGAAAGGAGAGAGGAGGAGGCAGGGAGAGATAAGTGACAGAGGCGACAGAGCGATGAGGAAGCAGCCGGCTGGATCAGGTCACCCTGAGCGGCGCTCTGGGATGAAAAGGTTTCGTGTTTCCACACGCGAAGGAGGCGGGACTTTGTTACAGCGAGCTGCCTGGGATCCTGAACGCAACATTCAATTTCAATTCAATTCAATTTATAGCGTCAAATCATAACAGGAGCTAATCCAGGACGCTTTACAGATAGAGTAGGTCTAGAACACGCTCTGTCATTTACAAAGACCCTGACAACTGCCTCCCAGAGCCAGCATTTGGTGCAACAGCTGCGAGGAAAAACTTCTTTTTAGAAAAACAGGCAGACCCAGGCTGCGTTCAAAACCGTTCCCTCGTTCACTCACTCGCTTTCTCCTGTACGGTGTTTACTAAACCCTCCTGTTGTCCTCGGGTCCCATTTGACCCACTTTCAAAAAGTTTCTGTATCAGGAACTTGGGGTTTCTTTCAACCACACTGTCAAAATCTATAACAATGGATGTTTCCGTACGAGGCTCTTCACAAGTTAAATAAATGATCGGTTCACTGCCTGTGTTTTATTCAATTTTAAAAGCATTTGAAAATGTAGAAAAAGATGACAAAAATGTCGGAAAGAGCTTCAAAAACGTGGGGGGAAAAAAACAAAAAAAACATTAAAAATAAATTTAAAAAACGCAGAAGAAAAAAAAACGACAAAAACATCAGGAAAAGCGACAAAAGTGTCGAAAAGTCGACCACAACGTTGAAAATAAGTTTTTTTTGTTTTTATTTTTTTGGGGCTTTTCCCTTTATATCAAAGTGGACAGATATGAAAGGGGGAGAGAGATGGGGGATGACACGCAGCAAAGGGCAGCAGGTCAGATTCAAACCCTGCGCCGCTGCAGGACTCAGCCTACATGGAGCGAACGCTCTTACTGGTGCAATTGACATGGATACATGGAAACAGATTATGGCTAATAATGGTAAATATATTAAGGAAGCTAGGGGGAAATGTATTCAGTATAAAATATTGCACCAGTACTACTGGACACCATATAGGCTTTTCAAAATAGGACTAATAAGTACCAACACATGTTGGAAATGTAAAGCAGAGAGGGGCACCTTTTTGCATCTCATTTGGGAATGCTCTATAGTCAAACCATTTTGGCATAACATATTGGAATTCTTAGGGACATGGGCAGGAGTAACCATGCCAATATCTCCAAGACTATGCCTTTTGGGAGATAAAAGAGTAATGCCAAACCCTGACAAAAAGCACATATTCAGCCCTGATGGTTGAGATGGCCTCTGCTGCCAGAATTATACTGAGACACTGGAAATCACCCATAAACCCAACAATGCAGGAGTGGAAACTACCCATGAGTGAGACAGCATCATATGAGGTTATGCTGGCTAGGATAAGGAGCCAAGAGCCTGGGACTCTGGGGATCTGGGATTACTTTATGGTCCACCTGACCTCTAACTAGTAGCCTGATTATGGGACTGTAACCAGATTTTTATGCCATCTCTATTTAATTTACTGACATTTTGTTTGATTGTTCTATTTAAGTAATACTACTGTACTTTCTGTCTTTCTCATTTTTCCACACTCCTTGTGACCAGGATATCTTTGACTGAAATGTTATTTCACTACGTGACCTCTTTGTCTTGTGTAAGCTGCACCATGCGAGCTGTTGTTTGTAAAATTTGCAAATAAAAATTTAAATTACAAGAACTTTAGTGTAAAATGAACATAACGTGCCAGGATCAGAACGTAAAGCCTAATGATGGAAATATTGCCCTAACGCTGTTTGGCTGCTGGTTTTTCAACATCCCGATAGAAATGTTATAGAAAAAATAGATACAGAGAGACATTTTTATACCGTTTTGGCGATTATACAGTACAGGCCAAAAGTGTGGACACACCTTCTCATTCAATGAGTTTCCTTTTTATTTTCAGAACTATTTACATTGTAGATTCTCACAGAAGGCATCAAAACTATGAATGAACACATATGGAATTATGTACTTAACAAAAAAGTGTGAAATAACTGAAAACATGTCTTATATTTTAGATTCCTCAAAGTAGCCACCCTTTGCTTTTTTATTAATAAGGGAACAAATTCCACTAATTAACCCTGACAAAGCACACCTGTGAAGGTAAAACCATTTCAGGTGACTACCTCATGAAGCTCATTGAGAGAACACCAAGGGTTTGCAGAGTTATCAAAAAAGCAAAGGGTGGCTACTTTGAGGTACATAATTCCATATGTGTTCATTCATAGTTTTGATGCCTTCAGTGAGAATCTACAATGTAAATAGTCATGAAAATAAAGAAACACATTGAATGAGAAGGTGTGTCCAAACTTTTGACCTGTACTGTATATACAGTACATAAACATACACATATACTGTGTATATATCGTCATATGGCCTAGGCCCAGCAGCAGCATGTTAACACAAGTTGTCAACTGATGCTGAAAGTAACAACAAGTAACATGATAAAGCGAAGACTTTTAATATGCGACTCATTCATTTTAACCCTCTGAGGACCAAAGATGCACCGGCGAGTCCAAGAGAGGTTTGACAACACTCCCACTCAAAAAGCGATATTGCAAAATTTCATTTTTTTACTATTTCATTCATATATTACGTTACCTTTGTGAACCCCAAGACTTTTGTAAACTCACTTGAAGCACCAAAACAATTGAGTTTAGGTATGTTTTCACAAGAGATTTGAGATATATTTCCGCTTTAGGGCCAAATTATCTGTTTACACGTTGTACTGGAACAATTTCGGTCAACACTAAACAGAAAGCTGAGTTTGTTCTGAACGGTTTGATGTGGAACAGAGAATGAAGATCAGAACATAGGCAAATTGAATCCCTCCCTCCCTTTCCGCTAAAGCCCAAAACGGTCTCCTAAGCCCCTCCCCCCACAAGGGAGATTGACTGCGTGTGCATGAGCAGCGATTGACACACAGTTAGACACCCCCCCCTGGCCCTGATTGGTGCATCTGAACAGGGAGCGGTGGATTTTTGCAAATCGCACTACAGGCTGTAGGTGGTGCCAGATTGGTTTTTTTTAATTACCAGTTTCATGTAGTTTTACTGGAACATAGGGTCAGTTTCAGCAAATGTGACCAGAAAGTTAGTTTTATAAGTCTTACCTTATAAGTCTGCACCTTTAAAGGAAGTTAGATTTCAACAGTTTCAGCAACAGAATAAAAGATGTGACGCATTTTTCCAAGACTGACACAGGAGGCTGGAAAACTACCAGGGAAATAAAATTACTTTATATTGACGTTTCTTTAAAAAAAAATAAAAAAATACTTTACACTGTGATTGGAATATCGTGTTCCAAAAGTAGTGATTTGATCTCGTGACATTACAATGCACTTCCGCTCTTTAAAATGACCAAAAATGATCTCTCAACAACTCTCGTGCATTGATCAGACGCCAACTTTTAAGAGCCCTGTTTCAGAGAACGCATTTCATTAATAGCCTTCAAACTTTTAATCCCAATATTGAGACTTGGCTTTGGCTTATTCCTCTGATACAGTGCAGGGAAGTTAATATAAATGTATCGATTTCTTTTGGCCAACCTTACCCTGAGACAATACGTTTATCAAGTGAATATAGAAAGAAAAAAAGAAAAACCTTCCTTCCCACCATATCTATTACAACAGGCTGGCTGGCAGTATCTGTCCGGGCTAATGGGATTTAAGGGGAGAGCTCTGGCCAGTGTCAAAGTCACCTCTGAGGAGAGTCCTGTGCCAAGAGAAGGGACAGTTGGCTGAGGGGAGGGGGGGGGGGTGGTGGGGCGGTAGATTATTCCAGAGAGAAGACGAGGGGGAACAGCTGAGAGAGACAGGATGAGAGGGGGAGGGAGGAGCAGCGGGTGAAGACGGGGAAAGAGTTAAGCTGAGGAGCTGTCAGGATCCCAGGCTTTCTTCCATTTGGTGTCGTCGTTACCGCGGCTGCACAGTATACCGTTTCCATATCCCCATCGTGAGATCAACCGCCGCAACCACCAAATCGCAGAAGGCGGCGACATGTCGCCAAAGAAGAGATTTATCAGTAGAAAACGGCACTTTAAGATATAACTGTCACGTTTTTTTTAGTGCCTTTTATATTCAATTCAATGTTCAATCTGTTAAATTAAAGCAGGATGGAAATGATTTCCTCTCATTTGTTTTAAATTCAACAAGTCATTTCTTGTATTTTAGCAGAATACTGACCGCGGCAGAAATGTAAAATGGCATTAACAGGCGTATAGTTATTGCTATATTCAACAATGTTATCGAGGGCTGGGCAATATACAGTATCGATATTATATCGATATCGTGACATCAGACTGGATATCGTCTTAGATTTTGGATATCGTAATAACGTGATATGACAAGGGTTGTCTGTCCTTGGTTTAAATGGCTAGATTACAGTAAAGTGATGTCATTTTTTTAATTTACCAGACTGTTCTTGCTTTTCTATTATTTGCCTTTACCCACTTAGTTATTATATACACATTAATGATGATTATTTATCAAAAATCTCATTGTGTAAATATTTTTTTGTAAGCACCAATTGTCAACCCTACAATATCACCGCGATATGGATATCGAGGTATTTGGTCAACAATATTGTGATATTAGATCTTTTTCATATCGCCCAGCTCTAATGTTATCCCATATTTCCTTCGTCTACGCGTTACATCGTTACAGTAAAGATTTCACATTACTGACTCTAATATTTGGGCTCCTGGCATCATTTTAAACCAGCTGGTTTCAAGTCAAAGATATAACAGACTGGTAAAGGTTTTGCCTGGTTCCAGACGTCTGAATCACCACCCACGTCTCTGCGTCTGTTCCAATGATTCAAATGACGTCTGCTGTTGTGCTCACTGACGGCTGTTTCCCCCCGCCCCCCGGTTGGATAGACAATCAGCCAATCACAGCTTTGTGTGCAGGATTAAGAATGTGGCTGTCTACGCCCATTCAAAATGGCCACAAAGATGGACGCGGCTGTAAACCCATAACAACTCTCAAAAGTGAACGTATTTCTTTAATCTTTGTGAAAAAAAACGTTCAAGGCCCTGAATAATTATATTCTCTGAATAAACTGTGTGAAAAGAAGTAGCAATTCTGTCTCAGAAACTACATTTCTTCAAGAATTCAAGGTAACACTTACAAATAATTGCTATACAAATTGTATTTTGGGAGTGGAGAATTCCTTTTAAAAAAGGACATTTGTCAACACACAGAGGAGGACATTCACGGAGCTCTCAGAGTCAGATATCTCGGCACATTAAACCGAAACTGCCTGCATGGCTGCATACCAACACGAGTAAGTGGGGAAATGTGTTTCTGTGACCTTTTAATGTTTACACAAGGTGACGAGGAAAACACAATTCCAACTGGCAAACTAATTTGTTTAGATCATTGATCTACAACAAAATTGTGGAATGAATATTTTCAGCAGTCATGTGGGAGTCATATTCAAATTAAATTCAAGCAAATGTTGAACTGGTGACAGTAGCAAAGTGTCGAGCTCACTTTCAGGTTTTTGGACCAGCGGGCAGACAGCGGACCAGCTCTGTAATATTATCACATTTTTAAGATATTCTACTTAATTCCGGTTTCTGAGTCTCACTTTTGAAAACCGCAACGACACAAACCAGCTGGGGAGCATTCAAAAAGAGGTTTTCGGTTTCAGATCCTCTTTTCAAACTCTCTCCTCCCGTTTCTCCCCCACAACCTGAAACTCGTTCTGTTCTTTGGACCGTTTACAAGCAGCTTGCACTGCGAAACCCTCAGCTGTCGCCAGTCAACAGGTGTTGTCGTGCTTGTGTGTAGCATGTCTGTGTGTGTGTGTGTAGTCAGTGTGCGAGTTGCCATGCAGAAAGTATTCTGCGGCGCTCTGCCTGCGAGCCAGATTCGAGTCAAACGATTTTCCTTTTAAAAAGTCCAGCTAAAATACAGACATCAGAATGAGGGCATTGTGGGTGACATACTGTGTGCGTGTGTTTGTGTCAGTACAAACTCAATTGTTCTTAAAGGGTAACTTCAGGGTTTTTTCAACTTGGACCCTATTTCCCTATGTTTTTGTGTCTAAGTGACTGATGGGAACAACAACCTTTGACATTGGTCCAGTATTAAGTGAGAACGCTGCAGTTGCCAGCGGCCAAACAAGCTACAATGTTACGTTAATAGGACAATTGTCCAGCTTGTATTTACCTTCACTAAAGTGCTCGATTTGACACTGACAGGCTCAGATTAATATTCTAAATGTCTGACGACATTATGGAAAGGATTTCTAAGGAGGTCGACCTTTCTGTTGAAGAGTAAGATCCTTTTTTTAAACATAAAAACATCTGTGAAATTGCGTTCACTAAACCCACCAGACTCCATGTAAATAAACAGTCATTTTAGCATCGTAAAATACACTTCAAAGTACACAGAAACAAAATGGTCGCTTTGGGCTGTCTTTGGTCTATAGTTTTGGTTGAAATAAAAACATAGTTTCACTGATTTACATGTGAAAACATGCTGGCTCCATACACACTAAAAGTATTGCTTTTTTTAAATGCAGTCTGGTGGGTTTAGTGCACATGGCCCCATAGGGTTACATTGCAGCCCGGTTTGCCGCTGCTGGTCAGCGTTCTCAGTTAATACTGGACACATTTCAAAGATTGTTGTTCCCATCAGTCACTTACACACAAAACATAGGGAAATAGGGTCCAGGCTGACGGAAAAAAGAAGAAGCAAAGTTACTCTTTAAAAACGTAGAGCAAGAACAACACAAAATGACTACTTACGGACTGGACTCGGGCACGCTCCATTGGAGTTCCCCATGTCTCCCAACAGAGCTCCTGTAACAGAACACATCACGGCCATCAAACATAACACCATTCATTTTTATTTCATTTAATATCAAACAATTAATCTGAACAACGCTAATCTAAAAACTCTGCACATCCCATTTTGAAATATGTCATTAAATCAAGTATGTCATTAAAAAAGTGCTTCTGCTATCCACAATCACTTCAGTCTGTGAAGGACCATAAGTGGTATCAATTCTATTACCAGGTAATTTCTAAGTGCCCGTTTCACCAGTTATCAATGGTACCTATGTCATGTTTGGAGAGAGAAAAAAAAAATCATCGCACTCGTTTTAAATTGTGGAGAAAAAAAAAGATTAAGTAGCATTTGAAATACAAGATTGTTGAAAATGCAGGATCTTAATTGGCAGTAACATTAAACAGAACTGCCAATCAACTAACTGAGTGACGCTCTGAGGTGCAGGCCATTTTTTTTTTCCCCCAATCTTTGGTTCGCCTGGTCTCCTTGTGTGATAATGCTTGTAACGCTGCTATGCACAATCAAGTTATGCAGGGATGCCACATGAATGTATACATTGTTATAGGACTATAAAGACAAGAGAAAAAACTAAACCGAAATGAAATGTTACAGAAATGTATTGAAATTGCACAGGGAACAATCATGATCAAGACTTCGGGGTTTTGAAAAAACTGGTCTTCCAAGTCTTGGAAATCAGGGGAAACAATAATCAGCGCCTTTCTCCGCGTTAAGTACTGGTGCTATGATACGGCTGAGTGCAGACTGCGATATTCCCACTGCTGATGCTATGACTGTTTGAAATGATCCTGAAGTGGAAGATCGATGATATAGACTAACAGTAGACCGACGTTCTTCAAAGCTGCACTAATTTTTTTTTTCATTTTTGTCAAATAACAGTGAAAGGGGTCGGATGCGGTGACATACCCAACAACAACTTTACTGTTTTGGGTCGGTCAATGTTGAGTTCCAGCAGACAAAAATACATGAAAATCAATTGCTGGGGCGCCTGGATAGCTCACCTGGTGGAGCGTGCACTCCATGTACAAAGGCTAAGTCCATGTTGCAGCGGCCGCAGGTTCAACTCCAACCTGCGGCCCTTTGCTGCATGTGATTCCCCCCCCCTCTCTCTCTCACCCCTTTCACATCTTCAGCTGCCCTATATAATGAAGGCCTAAAATGGCCAAAAAATGATCTTAAAAAGTCAAAAGTAGGGCAAAGTGCTCCGTCCCTGACCAACAACAGCCGATATATTTTGTTACAGCACAATATCTCTTTATACCTTTATCTTCATTCAAACATGTTTCTTCCAAAGCAGCAGACTGTATTCTTCTGCACTGACAGGTTTTAGAATCTTTTGGTGGTACAGATTCAAGTTTTTCGCTCAAAATGTTGAACTCTTTAAAAAGGCAGAAACTTGGTCATTTGGGAAGACAAAAAAAAAAATAAGATCTGGCTGGACAGAAGCACAGAAAAATACCAATAAGCAAACACGATGAACCCAACATGTGTGGTACAGCCGAGTATTTGCACGGCTGAGGTAATGAGAGGGGAGGAGGGAGGGAGGAGGAGGAGGAGGAGGGAGGAGGAGGAGGAGGAGGAGGAGGAGGGAGGGAGGGGGAGGGGGAGGAGGGAGGGCTTCCATTACGGCTATGTGAAACCCTCTTGCCTTCGGAGAACGCCACGTTATGAAAGATGCTGTAATGCATTTGTTGCACGTTACATCACCTAATTCTGACTTACAATGAGATTACGCTGGTTGGAACAAAGCTTGATAAGTAACCTTGTCTGAGACGCAAAAATGGGGCACAAATCCTTTTAGTCAGAGGGTGAAGGATTGGTTCGCCACGCGGAGGTAGCGGGCGCACACAGGAGTGCACCAGCCAGCCTCAGCCACGGAAAATAATGGATTTCTGTCACTGTGGGGCCGTGTGCACGACTGACAGGTAACCGAGCGTGGAGACTGGACATCAATACACAGACACGCTCTCCCTTCTTTGGTCATTTTGAGCCTTGTTGACTCAGAGAATGTCTATAAAAATGTTCTTCTACATACCCAACACACAGGAAATAGGTGTTTAGGCAACCATAAGATGGCTAAAAATCATCTAAAAGCTAAAACATTTGGCAATCAGCGCTTTGACAGACGTGTGGAAGATAACAACCAAACTGGACTGGAAACGGACCTTTATTTCCATAGGACAGATGAAGACATGAAAGGGGAGAGAGGGGGGGAGAATGACATGCAGCAAGGGGCAGCAGGTCGGAGTTGAATCCGTTACCGCTGCGTCGAGGAGTAAACCTCTACACATGTGCGCCTGCTCTACCAACTGAGCTAACCCGGCCACACTGGACTGGAAACTTGGCAAATAATGTCCGAAAAAATTGGTTGCGTGCAGAAACCTTGCACACTGAGTCCGATGCGTGTTAATTAATCCGCGGCGAAAGATTCCGCAAAGACAATCCAAAATGGGACGCTGCTGTCGCTCTGCCTCTCTCTACCTCTCCCTCACTTCATCCCTCGCTTCTAACGTTACCTCTCTCTCTGTCTGCCTGCCTGCCTGTCTGTCTGTCCTCTCTGCCTGCGTCTTCTTGCATTCGGCACCGCGGCTCATTCCTGTCTCATTCCATAAAACTGTTCAACAATTCACAGCCGTGTGTGAGATAACTCTCTCATTACAATATTGCACTATTGTGCTACTTGCACACTGTCTCCTTCATATTTCATATCTAATATTATACTTGTATTTTATTTTGTGATATATACTATGTATGTAGGTTGCAAATGTTATTCTAAACATGTATATACATGTACATTCTTGTTCATTCATCTAAGTATATTTTTCAGTAGTTCTGGCATTTTTCATCTTTGCTATCCTATTTTATTCAATCTTATTTTTTTAATCTTATTTAGAATTTCTAGTATATTTCTTGGATTTTGGTTTGTGTGCGAGTAAGAATGTGCGTATGTCCTTGGTAACTTGCTGCTTGTAACAGAGTCATTTCCCAATTTGGGATTAATAAAGTCCATCCATCCATCCATCCATCCATCTGAAAGAGTTGCGCTGCATTCTCTCTCTCTGTCTCCACCGCTACACTGTTGCTCTCCTTTTTCTGTCTGTGTTCCCATATTCCCCTCTTCCATCCGACCTGTTGTCAGTAGACTGGCTGAGTTATGAAATGAGACGTTACACTCTGCAAGCGTCTTTCTGTGCTGCATTTCTGGATAGGCTCATACCTTCTCCTTGTCAAAACACATCGAAATGATCGCTACGGATGTGAACGCAAATGCACAAGTTTTTGTTTTTTTTAATGACGGAGGAAATTTCCGGAGGCAGCGTGTAAACATGATTGACACAACGTGAGGTCGCATTTCTTTTTTAAATTTCGGACTCAAGTGTGCAAGGACCCTTTAGCCTGCACAGGTTTAAACTGTCGCACGAGAGGTTGACCGACGCTGCTGATTAGCATTTGACGCAATATGAACCACCACAGAAGCAGAGTTTGCAGTGTCCACGTAGTCTCTTTGAAGTTCTTTCTCCAGTGTTTTCCTCAGACTGAGAAATCAACAAAAGTAAACTTATAACCATTGAATTATAAGAGCTGCGTATGTGTTAACACACGTCTTAAAGCCACTGAGGTACAGTTGCATTAGACATACTTCACATTTATTTGTAAAATTAAAAAAAAAAACACGATAGGGGAAATGTAGAGTGGACCTTCTTCAGCCTGCTGTTTACCTCTGAATGTACAGTAACGTTCTATAATCCTTGTTTGCCAACAGATTACTTCTAATGCTGGCTGGAAAGATTAGTGTCTTAGATTTATATTCTCTTTAAGTCTTCTCTGGAGGAGATGGAGACGGAATGTTTAACTCTCGTTTCGTCTTCCCGTCGACCATGCAACCGTTTTTCTGGGTCAAATCTTTTTTTTTTTTTTTACATTTGACACTTTTGTCGCTTTTATCCAAGTTTTTTTGGTCACTTTTTCCAATGTTTTTGTTGATTTTTTTTTCCATCTGCACCTTTTGACGGTTTTGGAGCTTTTTTCCCCGACATTTTTGTCACTTTTTTTTGACGTTCTTTTATTCATTTTTGTTTTCAAATGCTGTAAAATGGAATAAAACATCCACATGCAATGAAAGTAGTGACCTGATCATTTATTTTACCTGTGAAGAGTAATGGCTGTATGGAAGCATCCACGTTACTTGTTATTTTTTTTGACAATTTGGTTGAAATAAACCCAAATTTCTGATATGGAAACTTTGTAGAAAACGGGTCACATTTGAGCCAAGGACAACAGGAGGGTTAACACTAGAGCTGGGCAATATATAGATATTATATCGATATTGTGATATGAGACTAGATATAGTCTTAGATTTTGGATATCGTGATATGACGTAAGTGTTGTCTTTCCTGGTTTTAATGGCTGCATTACAGTAGAGTAATTTACACTTACCAGACTGTTCTAGCTTTTCTATTATTTGCCTTTACCCACTTAGTTATTATATACACATTAATGCTGATTATTTATCAAAAATCTCATTGTGTAAATATTTTTTTCTAAGCACCAATTGTCAACCCTACAATACCACCGCAATATCGATATTGAGGTATTTGGTCAACAATATCGTGATATTAGATTTTTTCCATATCGCCCAGCTCTAGTTAACACAATACTCCCATGCTTATATGCACGTTAAAAGGCACCGCTGATCATTGTACTATCAAATCTTTCATTGAGCTCTTCTCTTCAGTTTGGACTGAAGGAACACTTAAAGCCACCAGTACTGACTGCAACGTACATACAGACATGTGAGTATTGTTTTAAGGAGGGCTTGAAAAACGGAATCCATCCTTTAAATTGCTGATTTAAACAGAAGTCTGAGTTTCTTCATGTTTTGAAACGTGTCTCTCCACTTTGCTGTTTGCGCACGGCAACAGAACGGCTGTCACTCAAACAGTGTGGGCGGCACTCTGAAGTTGTTTTTTCTTCTTCAGGTTTATTTGTGGAGAAGTTTCGAAGTTTTTGTCAGACTTTGTTTGTTTTTTTCCCCCCCTTCTTCTTCAATTCATGTCAAACTGCCGCTGCTGCTTTCAGAAATGCAAAACTCATCAGTTGCTGAGCATCAGAGGCTTTTTCAAGGAGAGCGCTACCAGATCCCTTGGCATTCAAAACAGTAAATGAAAAAATCTGTAATATAATAAACTGGATGGATAAATCAGCAGCTGAGAGAAGGAAAAAAAAAAAAACTGGACTGTTTTATTTATATGAAAATGATCCGAATGATTGATTTTACAGAAAGCAGCCCAGCTGCGTTTCGCCACCGTCTCTTACCTGCGCTGGCTGGTCGCTGTGGTAACCCTGGCGACACGGTGTTCCTCTGCAGAGCCGGTTGCTGTGGCGACAGGAGGCGGGGGTCTGTGAGGGTGGAGGTGACGTAGGAGGTGGTGGTGACCAGGGCGCCGCCGGGGTTGCTGCTGAACTGGAGGGCCGCCGCCGCCGCGTTCTGATTGGATACTGGCACGGTGACTGGCATGGAGAAGGTGGGCTGTGGGACTGTGGACTGGGGGAGAGAGAGGAAGAAGGCGGGGCTTAGACTGTTGTGTGCCTTCACACACACACACACACACACACACACACACAAACACACGCACAAGCACACGCTCAGTTTCAGCATGCGAGGTGACTTGGTGGAAAAGCCAAAAAGCTGTGCCGCCTTTCACATCTCATGCCAGGTTAGGACTGGTGTCGCAGCAGCGGGTTATTGCGTCGGGTTATTGGTGACATTGCAGCTCCATCCCACCACCCCCAGTGACGCGTGCCCCTCACCGGGCGCGTTAGGAAACATCCTACTGGGTGTGAGAGCCGGGCCGGGATCTAGGCATTGGCATTTGCCAATAGGGGGGGGCCCAGTAACAGGGAAAAGTCAATATATATTATTTTTTTATAGCTTTAAAAATCTTTTTAAAATGTAAATTTCCAATCTCACACTTCATCTGAGCTTGTATATATATTTTTAAGTGTACGCATTATTTTATTGTTTGAATAAAAAGTATAGTAAAGTTTAAAAAAAACGTTTATGCGTTTCTGGTTCTGTACGCTAGCTAGCCACACGGCCACTTTTCTGGGATGCTTTATTCGGGTACAGCAAATCGGGGGGAAAAAAAATGGAAAAGAAGAAACAAAACAACAAAGAGGGGCTGGGCTGTACACAAGATTCTCTCAGGCCCTTCAAATAAGCCTAAATCAGATGCATTGAAACACCTAAATAAATACATCTGCATAATAATCACGTGGGCGGTTAAAAGTAATCTTTAGTCACCAAATAAAGTATTTGTTTTAAGTTTGGAAGGGGCCAGTTAAAATGCAGTAAGCCTGGCGTCATCTTTCCATTTAATCTGGTGAGAGTGCCGTCCATGTGAAAAACTACTATCTCAACATCTTGTGCTACTGCAAGGTAGGGCTGCACGCTATGAGGACAATATGTGATAACATCGTTGAATATCGCGATATTACTTGTGATAAATACTGAGTAAATAAGTGTACTCAGGTTTGCATTTCTGTCAGTATTCTGCTAAAATACAACAAATGGCTTGTTGAATTTAAAACAAACAAAATCATTTTTTTAACATTCTAGCTTGGAACGAATTTAACACTGAATTGAATATAAAACGCAACACTAAAAAAAGAATATCTACTCATATTATGAACAGAAAAAAAATCTCTGCGTGTCTTTCGCAATGTGTTTTTTGCGGCAGTTGATATTGCGATGACGATAAAAAAAAAAACGATATATTGTGCAGCCCTACTTAGGCGTAGGGTTGGGCATCATTTGGATTTGAACTATTCTGATTCCAATTGGGATTCTTCCTTTGGATTCTGGTTCTTATCGATTCTCGATTCAGATTCTTTGAAGGGTAGAGTAAAAAACAGGTCACATGCTTATTTCACAAATCAGAGGAAAGTTTTATTTTGATTTAATGGTGGGTTGCAGTTTTACCGGGCTTTTTCCAACATAAAATAAAGCCCCACCAGAGCGTCGCTTACTGTGCTCCATGGCTGCAACACAACAAGCGCCTGGCCGCTACGGGAACCAAAACTTGCCCATGTTAAATTGGGAACCCATGATCAGATTTGAAACCAAATCCTCCAAACGATTCCAGTAAAGAAACGATTCAACTGGGATCGTAATTTTTGAAAACGATTCCAAGTAGGAAATCGGTTCTGGATGCCCAATCCTACTTAGGCGTTGGCTGGTATAGGATTCTGACGGTTTGATATCACGGTATTGCTTTAAAATGTATTATTTTTTTAAATGTCTGGGTACAAAAAAAAAAACAGCATTTATTTCTCTCCATAAAAACACTGCACACTGGCAGGGAGAGCGATTTCTAAAGTGCACTTCCTGTCCTTACGTCCACTCATAAAAAAAAGCTCATACCTTAGGAACGGTATGAAAGAAAATGGTAGTGCTTTTGAAACGGTGACTTTTACAAACCACGGTATACCTTGAAAACGGTAACCGGCCCATGCCTAGCCCTACTGCAAGGCCTAATGTATCCTATTCCACCTGAGATTTCTCCAGCTCAAACTACTTCTTCTTCTTTTTGTATTCTTTAAATGGGCGACCTGGTCACCTGAGTCGACCTGTAAAAGTAGATGACCAGACAGCCCAGGGTCCTGGGAAACAAAAATCAAGGGCAAGAACCTCGGGTTGACCAGCCAAGCGACCCATTTCACCCTGTTCCAACTCAATCTGAAAGAAGGCCTTCTATATATAGAATATGGGCCAGCGCTGCACTGTACTGTGCTCAAAGTGCCTGGGACCCAGTTTAATGCAGAGGAGGACGAGGGCACCTTCCTGCCCTTGATCTCTGCCTCTTCTTCTTTTGCCGTGCCGTGTTTTGTAACTTTTGTTGTTGTTTTAGGGAGGGAGAGAAGTGAGAAAAGGGGAACAAAACGGCGAGATGAGTGAGAAGTATGTCTCACCAAAGCTGAGCGAGATGCTATGCTGCATTTGCCAACACTTTATTTTTAGGGTGCAACATCTCTGAATAATTTCCTAATCGTTTTGCAGGAAGTGAAAAGAGATACGTCATTTGGTCCCAATTATGAGAGACAATAGGGATTGATTTCCTCTGTGTTGATTTGGTAGTGGCGGCCCAGCATGGCAACATTTCTGCCGCCACGGTATCAGAAACAGGGCAGACGCACTATGTAGTCACGGTTGCTTTTTAAATGATCCTGCCGACATAATGTACCACCCCCCCCCCCTTTGGCTGCCGCTCACATTGCAATATAACAGCAAGTAGAACTAGTCAGAGGTTATTGGGCCCGTCCAGTTTAACTCCACATACTGTTGTGTTGATGGACTTTATTGTTAAAACGTTCGCTTTCTTCCGAGTCGACTATTAAATGAACAGCTCCACCAAGAGCGCCACCGCGGTGGGTCCGTTCTAATCGGGCAACGTTCAACTTGTCAGTTCTGTCAGCTCATCGTCCTGATATCACACATGTGGAAACATTCAAACGGTAAGTGAGTCAGTGTAATATAATATAAATTGGAAATAGTCTATAGATGTAATCATTTTAAAGGAAACACTGGACATCCTGATAAAACCTATGGTAAATGGAGGGATGGATTTTGGGGTTAAGAGTTAAGAGTTAGTGCTGAGGGGACGGAGGTGTGTAAACACCGAGCATACAGCACGAGAGAAGATACATTTATTGTCTGAGGGGGGCCAAGCGGAAAACGTTTCACTTTTTAGGTCTGACCAACAGGACGGGACTAAGGGTCTTTGCTCAATTCATTTTGATAGAACACGAGGGAATTGAACCGTCACATTTTGTGCTACTCTTGTGTTATAGAATAATTGAAAAGAAATAAAGAAAACTATACTGTACATCCGTTGATGCATCTTCTGAATGACTAAATAGACGAGTTAATTAATATTAGCATCCAGGGCGACAGAGGACAGAGAAGTCAAGTCCTCAGTAATTTGTCATAATGTCATAATAATCCTTATTATGACATGAAGAATTTAAAAAGTTTACTTTTTACAATTACACACTTACACCTGACTGTTTGTAGGAGAAAACTAAGTAGATGAAATGGAAACCAAAATTAATTCAGTATAAGTCGCACAATACCATGAAGTAGAATGTTTAGCATATACAGAAAACATACATTTAAATTAGAGCTGGGCAATATATCGATATTATATCGATATCGTGATATGAGACTAGATATCGTCTTAGATTTTGGATATCGTATTTGTTAAAATTGTTGTAAAGTTATGTAATTTTCTGAACTTACCAGACTTTTGTAACTGTTCTATTATTTGCTTTTACCCACTTAGTCATTATAGCCACATTACTGATGATTATTTATCAAAAATCTCATTGTGTAAATATTTTGTGGAAGCACCAATAGTCAACACAACAATATTGTTGCGGTATCGATAGAGGTATTTGGTCAAAAATATGGTGATATTTGATTTTCTCCATGTCACCCAGCCCTAATTTAAGTTAAATTAATGAATACAATGTGAAGTTATGGGACTGATTTGAAATACTCTGACAATTGTAGGGAGGTTGGTTGGTGGCTAGTGAAAAACCACTTAGATGGTTTGGGTTCTGCTGGATGGATTTGGTAAATGACCTCAATTATTTATATTTTCTTATTATTTTATGGTTGCATCAATCTAATTCTAATCAGTCTCTTTTTTACCCAACTTATATTTCTCAAATATTCAATAATGGTCAGCCAGGATAGATGCACGTTCACATCGGAGGATTTGAAAATGAATTCCTGCTGGCTAGTTAGTTTGGTAAACAGGGTTTCTGCAGGTTTCACCAAGTCCAATTTAAGACTTGTTAAGACCTTTTTTAATTAATTTTAAGACCTATTTCACGACATTAAAGTACAACGAAATGCAGAGTCACAAACGTACTTGCAAAGTAAATAAATGTATTCAAAATGCATAAAAAGCGAGACGGAATAATAATAATAATAATCTCTACATATACAGCAAATTATATTTAGAGGAGCTAAAGAAAGAACTACAACACCACCGAATTAAAACATTTCAAAGAGCATTAGAGGTTGCGTTGCATGGATGTAGGAATATTAAGACCGGTTTAAAAACCTTTTAAGACACCGCGGAAACCCTGTGTAAAACTTTCTCCAGGCTCTTGACAAGTTCGAAATTTAGTTTAGGAGTCGAGACTCTTTATGGTACCCAAACTACAGCCATCTCCTCTGGATACCGGTCTTTTCATCGCCAGTCTGTAATGGCTATAATTTGTCCTCGTCTCCACAGGTCCTCCGTGATGGCGACAGCCTCTTGTTGCTAGGAGATTGGTGACATAACCAACAAAACCTCTTCACTCCTTCTCTAAATATGAATTTTAAATGGGTCCTCTCCCTGCTCTGCATTGTGCTCCGCTGAGCATTAATTCGGGTTTCTGGCAAATTACGAGCGATTTTTACATTTACCCACTCCAACTCCATTTAACACAGACGCTCCTAATAGCAGACAGGAGTCTTAATTGGCTGTTGCTTGTCGTCCTGCAGATTTAACACAGAGGCCGGGAGCCTCAGGAAGGGGAAAAAAAATTAATAAAAAGGTAAATAATTGACTAGGAGCTTTACTGGAGGCTCATGTGAGTAAGCTTGAGGACTCTTCTGTGTGAAGAGAACAAAAAGAGGGGAGAGTAAGCTAACCTATTTTCCCTCAGAGGAGCTCTCGCAACAAGGGTGCGTTTCCTGGATGCAAGGGTAAATCAGAATGAATTTAACTCGTGGCCTACTTTCCCTTTCCCTCCCTCTCTCTCTCTCGCCCTGGAAGCCTTTGAAAGTTTTTTTCTTCTTCTCTTTTTCAAGCAGCTGTGCATCTAAACACAGATGCAACATAAGAGATTGATTAGTCTAGATCAACGCGATCCACTTCCAGGATTGCTCCGGTGCTGGTGGAAACTTCGCCGGATGTCCTCCTTTTTGGCCGGATGTCTGTCCCCTTCTTCTTTCTCTGTGGTGGCGTTCTAACCTCCGGTGGATTTGTGAGGACTATGGTTAACTGCTCCTCAGATCTCTGCAGGGTAAATCCAGACAGCTAGCTAGACTATCTGTCCAATCTGAGTTTTCTGTTGCACAACTAAAACTACTTTTGAACGTACACATGTTCCACCAAAACAAGTTCCTTCCAGAGGCTATTTTGCAGAGGCACCGCGGCTCCGTCCGGCGCTTATCGACCGCCCAAGACGATTGTGATTGGTTTAAAGAAATGCCAATAAGCCAGAGCACGTTTTTCTCCCATCCAGGAATGCTGTGTGGACTAGCCAGACCCTCCTCAGCAGCGCTGTGGAGGAAGGTCTGGGCTAGTCCAATTCATTCAAATGAAATATGCAGCTCCGAAACACAAATTAGAAGAAAAGAAAAAAAGAGGGGTTATGTTACCGATGCTTTCATGGTATGGAATTACAAAATGAGCCTTAGGGTCACGCAGCACTTCCTGTAAATGTAATGCCTTAACACCGTGGTTCCTCAACTTTATCCCGTCAAGGCCCCCCAAGGATCCCCACTTGTCCCAAAGTCCCCTATCTGACAGGAGTTGCTTTTAGATCAACATAGTCATACACTCAGTGTGTTACTTATGGACGGAAATCTGAAGACTTTTCTTTTTGATGCTGCCTTTTTGTTTTTAAATCAAGTAATTTCTTACACACTTACATTGTATCTTTTATTCTTGATTTATACCCAAAACAATTTGGGTGCTCCGGTTTGGGTGTATTTTACAAGATCGGACATTAAAATCCTGATCTTGATTATTTTTGTTTTTACTTTAAAGTGACGTTAAAACGCTTCAGCACGGCTGACAAAAATGTCCCGATTAATTGGTTATTCATTCTGTAAGCCAAAAACCTGAACAGTGAATTAGCAGTGATCACTGGTGCAGCCGAAGCAGCGTTTTTAGGGTCATGTGTCACACATTCACACTGCGCCTCTACAGGAGACATTCGAGGCGTTCGGCCTCGTTGCTACGGGCCACCACGGAGCTAGTTGTTAAAGGAGGGAATCTGTTTCGTATTCAATTTCCCGGCCGAGAAGCTCAGAGCCAGAACAGGATCAAACCACAGACCCACGGGTAAAAAAAAAAAAAACACTCCATTTTTACCCACTTTAACAGTGCCAGTGTAACAGGAACAGAAAGGTTTCGCTCGGGGCTCGTCTAGCAGAGTGTCCTGCACGCTCTCCCTCGCCACTCTCTCCCCATACCCCAGGAGGTATTTCAGTACAAGTAGGATTAAGCTTGTATATCCCAGCCCCTAGCTGTCATGCTGCGGATTATGGTGCGGGGGGGGGAGGAGGAGGAGTGGCGGGTGGTGATGTATTCTTCCGTTCCCCTGGCGCCCCGTGAAAGGTGTGCCGGGCAAGCCGAGGCCACGCTGAGAGACTGAAGGGCAGTACGGTGGTGGGGGATTGGGGGGTGGTGGGGAGAGCTACCTGCTAGCGCCGTTCGGGTAACATCCAATCGCAGAGCGCCGAGAGCTGCGGCTCTCCAGGGGAGGTCGATTGGATTTTATTGCTTTAGAGCACGTGTGTCAATCTCGAGGCCCGCGGGCCAAATCCGGCCCCTTGCAGATTTACAGGGTTCTCAATACATTTTGGCCCGCCTAGTGTGCGTCAAACACAGGTAAGTGTTTGTTTAAACTGCAATTACCTGTCAAAGAGTTTTCATATTCAGGCTGTGAAAAAAAAAAAAAATGTTTTTCTTGATTTGCTAAATTCTATGATGGCTAAAGTCTTTAGAAGATGGCTAAAGTAGGGCTTCATGTCAACAAAAAGCGTACAAAAATGTCGGAGAAAGCAACAGATTTACAAAAAGGATGACAAATTTCTGAGAAAGCCACAAAAACGTAGGGAAAAAGCTACCAAAATGTAAAAAAAAAAAAGTGACATTCAGTAACAAAAACTCTCCATGTCTGGCCCTTGGTGTGATTCTCTTTTTCCAGTGTGGCCCTCTGGGAAAATGAGTTTGACCCCCCTGCCTCCGATGGATGCGAGACGACGACAGTTACTAATACAGTGACAAAGTGTTTGTGTGGGCTACATTTTAAAAAGGAAAAGTCCAGTTCTCGACGTGGGCGCTGGGTGGTCTTAAAATAGCCAAGACACTTGCGTCGGGCTTTGCGCCGCGCTGCGCCGGGTGCTAGATGTGGCCCTTTGTCTGGTTGGACTGTGTCTCCAGATAAGTTAAGAAATAAACCTACTAAGGTAAAATATCAAAACTATGGAAATAAGACCCAGGTTGTTAAAAAGAAACAGGCACTACCCCATAGATGATGTCGGGACTAACTTCTGTCTAACTCTCCTGCAGAGCCTCATCACGACTGTGTCCCGTCCCGAGTGGCCAATCGGAGGAGCAGGAAGTCACGAAGCGGGGGGTGGGGGGTGTAAATTGAGCACTACTCATTAAAGTGACATTAATGGTATTATTGAGCACGGAGCGGAAAAATGAATCACGGAGAAATTGGCACATGAGTGGAGCGGTAAAAGGGGCTTGGCAGAGCGCCAGGCAGAGGGCCGAACCTGGATAATGTCAGGAGCAGAACTACACTGGGACTAAAAGGGACCGGTCTGGTAGAAAGTATCAAAGCAATACTTGAGTAAAAAATACAAGTGTCTTACCAAAACATGACTTTGGTAGAAGTTAAAGTCACCTTTTAGAATATTACTTGAGTAAAAGTCTTAAAGTGTTATTTACTGTGCTTAAGTATCAAAAGTAGTTTTCTGAAAATAAATGTAACCCTAATCCCTACTAGAGGATGGATACCCGACCCGAGCCCGACGGGGCCCCTTCGGGACCCGATAGGCCCGTGTCTTTTTTAACCCCTGTGTTGTCTTCCTGTCGACCATGAACTTATTGTCCTTCCAGGTCAAAATTGAGTTTTTGTCTTTGTTTGTTTTTTTTCGGCAGTTTTGTCGCTTTTAAGATTTTTTTGGGGGGGCTTTTTTTCCCTTCACTTCAGAGTGACAGTGGATGGACAGGAAAGGTGGGAGAGAGATGGGGGATGACACGCAGCAAAGGGGCCGCGGGTCGGATTTCAAACCCGGGCCGCTGCAAAGGACTGAGCCTACACGGGGAGCACGCTCTTACTGGGTGAGCTGGAGGCCGCCCCTTTTTTTTGGTGCTTTTGACACTTTTTAAAAACGTTTTTTTTTGTCATTTATTTGAACCCTTTTTATGTCAAAGTTTAGTCAGGACACTGTTTTTTCCAAAAGCTATTAAATTGAATAAAATACCCAAAATGCAATGAAAGTAATCATTCATTTTACCTGTGAAGAACGTTGTATGGAAGCCATACAACCATTCACCCATGCCGTCTCGCCCATGCATCCATGTTATTTTTTGGGAAATTTGGTTGAAATGAATCCATATTTCTGATATAAAAAAACATTGAAAACGGGTCAAATTAAATTTCACCGGAGGACAACACAAAGGGTTAAGATCAGATACCATAAAAAGGGAAGTTCATACATATCTGACTGCTTGAATTTGTCGATGAAAACCACGCGTAGCAATATATAATAATATTGAGGCGGCGACAGGATAGTCGTGAGACCGGTGAAGATTCACACCCACAACCAAGTATTTGTACTTTGTTACATGACAACACTGCGAGCCACCCCAGTAATACTGTAAGTAGCGAGCGGTTACAAACTGCACCCTGGTTCTCTCTGTGCTAGGAACGGACACCGGTGCCCGCAGCGTGTCTGCAGTTGCACGCTTGTGTCTTTCGTGTTGCTAAGTATTACACAACCTGTGCCGCCGGCCAAGCAGCCTCAGAGGCACGCTCCAAACGTGTTGATTGTTACCATCAGACATGCATTCTCCTTGCGATATCGGGTTGCTATGCCAACTTTTGAGAAAACCCAGGGACCTAGTTAGCGCTCCTCGCCCTCTGTTGTTGATTCTGGTTCGTTACTGAACTTGCCGAGGCATCAGAAACGGCGTATGACAGCCAGAATACTCCTGAGGACGCTCTTTTCTGTGGCGCCTGTAACTTCAGGTGAGTAATCAGGCTGAAGCGGGCCCTATTTGGCTGCTTGTTCTTACTCACGCAACGTTAAACAGAGTCCCTTCTTGTTTCGTCACAACAATCTGTCAGCACAGGTGGACTGCGTCGCACAGTTTCCAGTGCTCATAACGTTAACACTTTAGTTGAAGGTGTCTACATAAGGGTGACATGACACGGCCATGACACAGTCATGACACATGAACCCTAACCCTAACCATAACTTGTCATGACGAAAACCCAATGAGACTTACTAAAAGAAGCGTTATGTCTTAAACTGTTTATGACTTGTTTATAAGGTTTATGACACGGTTATGACAGTGTCATGTCACTCTTATGTAGATACCGTCAAGTGAAGTGTAACCCACGTAACATACTTCAAAACTTAAATGGAAATTAATCAGGAAAAGTTGCTCTGAAGAAAGGAGATTGTAGCGGAGAGACAAGTTGTAATAATTAGTTTATAGCTGACTAAATAAGATAAGACAATTAGTTGTTTACTCCAGTGGTTCCCAAACCTTATTGGCCTGAGGTCCCCCCCGACAGCCATGTTAGATGAACTCACGTACCCCTTCATCAATTCTCAATGCATGTTCCAAATGTATAACACTGTTCATTATGTAAAAGGTTTTCGGTAACACTTTACTTGAAGGTATCGACATAATCGTGACATGACACTGTCATCACTATGACATGACACTGTCATGAACGTGTCATAAACGTTATGTCATTCGGTTTTTGTCATGACAAGTTGACATTGTTTGGGTTGTCATGATTATGACGAGTTGACATTACATTTGTTTGGGACGTCTTTGTAATGACAACTTGACATAAACCAGGATGACATTACCAGAGGATGTCTTTGTCATGACAACTTGACATAACGTCATCCTGTTTAATGTCAAGTTGTCTTAATAAAGACACTCCAAAGAAATTTAATGTCAAGTTGTCATGACAAATACATCTTCTGGTAATGTCATCCTGGTTTATGTCAAGTTGTCATTACAAAGACGTCCCAAACAAATGTAATGTCAACTTGTCATGACCAAGACAACTTCTGGTAATGTCACTTTGATTAATGTCAAGATGTCATAATCAAGACACCCCAAACAATGTCAACTTGTCATGACAAAGTTGACAGCCATCGTACTACTACTGAATGTTTCAACCAAGCAAATTATTTGAACCGTTTAATCAGTAGTTTTAGCTAACTATTCCAGCCGTTTATGCAATACTTTAAGCTATTTATTCCTACCATTCATTCATAACTTTTAGTGAGCCATTTCAGCCAATTATGCAAAACTTGTAGCTATTTATTTCTACCATTTATGTTATTCGTTACTTTCAGCTACTACCTGCAACTATTTTGACATTCGTCATCTTTTAAGCAAATGTGTTTTTAGCCTTTAAAATGTGAAGCAGCTTCTACGCGCCCTGTATGATAAAAAAAACAAACATGGAATAGCTTTGGGTTTTTTGGATTTGAAGAAGTCGCCACGGCATCTTTTTGTGACATTTTATACACCAACTATGAATCAAACCAATAAATGATCTGCAGATGAATTGATAATGATAATAATTCTCAGTTGCAGCCCCTGAAGTAAGTCAGCTTGGCCTCTCTGCCCTACATTTCCTGCTCAGTCCCACACTATCAGAGGGGGATTGTGGGTAGTGATTTGGTGGGTGGGTGGGTGGGTGGGGGGAGGAGCTGTTGGTGAGAGGTGGTGTGGAGGTGGTGAAGTGGTGGTGGTGGGGGGATGAAGGAGAGTGCTCTGTGAGTAGTCAGACCGCCATCAGCAGCCGGAAAAACCCTCCGGTTGTCCGGTCAGAGGCATCAGCAGGGGAGGGGGCGGGGGCAGAGTTACATAGAGGAGTAGGGCTGGGTACCGAATTCAATACTTTTTAGGCACCGACCGAACTGCCTCCTTACCATCGAGTATCGCAAATATGCCTCGTCATTCAATACCAAAATTCAATAGCTAAGGAGTAAATCCCATCAGCGTCGCTGAGCCAATGAGCATGCAGCATTCTTCTGCTGGGATCTAATAAAGCTGCTGATTGGCTGTCTAATGTTACAAGTCATTGAGGCGTGCAGGAAAAACTCTGCGTTATACAGGAGCTGAATAATAAATGAAAAGATTTTTGCCGTTAATGTCTACTGGGGTAATTTCTTTCTCTTTTTTTAAAATGGATTTATATTGTTTAGGAACCGCTAATCAAAGTCACAGTATTGATACCGGTAGCAATATCGACATGTGAACGATACCCAGCCCTACAGAGGAGAGGTGGGGGGGGGAGGGGGGCAGTACTCACTGACAGCCTATAGTTCTGCATCATTTTATCAAACTCCTCGTCAATTTTTTTGTATTTCTCCTCAGTGCGGGGGGTGAGGGAGAAGGGCTCCTCGGGGTCTGGGCTCTCAGAGTCCCGGTGCTCTTTCTTGTTCAGAGCCTTTGTTCCCCAAACAAAAAGAAAGAAGAAGAAGAAGAAGAAGAAAGAGGGCAGACAGACAGAAAAGAGAGGTAGATAGAGTAAAGAGAAGAAGAAATAGAAGAGAGAGAGAGAAAAAAAAAAGGGTAGGTTAGATAAGGTGACAAAAGTGGGACGGTACTCACGCCGTAGCGTTTGAAGAGGCTGTCCAGGTCCTCCGTCTTGCGGTACTTCTCTTCGTTTAGCGGGCTTTGGTCGATGGAGTCGTCTCCGTCGGGCTCGGGGCTGTTGCAGCCGTTAAAGCCCTTCTTTCGCAACGTCTGAGGCGGTCAGAGAAGGGGGGGTAGAGGAGCAGAGGGACGCACTTTTACATTTCAGTTCTCATGCACAGTTGGAGGTTAACCACTTTTCAGTACAGAAAAACACTTCGCACATCTACAACTCGTCGGGAGGGGGGACAAGCAGGTCCGAAGCTGCAAAGAAAACATAACTATCTTGGCAAAAAAAATATACATAAAGTTTAATAGTAGGCAACGCCACCGAAATGTTAAACTATTAAACTTTATACTTTTTTTTTTTTTGCAAGTTCGACAGTGTGCGGGAGTACTCTTTGCAGGATTAACCACATTGTTTGAAGACTTTGGGAAGCCATTTTCATTTTCACACAAAAACACAAATGACCATCTTGATTGCACCATATCTGCTGACTCCCACGCTGTTTACTGTATAAAAAAAAACTAAAAAAGAAGCAGTAAAAGTCAGATGGAGCAGTTTGACCCTGCTGATGACACACAAGGAGTTTTTTTTTTTAATCTAGCTGTGTGTTTATAGAAGTAGAAAAAAAAAAAAAAAGAAAAAAGAGCCTTGGAGAAAAACACATTCTCAACCTCTGATTCGATCGATTTCTGAGATCAACGTTCGTAACATCTGCCGCCCCCGCGTCATGGCAAGTTATTACCCCCTCTATCTGCACTCGCTCACCCCGGCACCAGGCAGGTGCTCTCGGAGCGGTTGTGGATTTAAAGAAAAAAAGGGTGAAGATAACACAGACTGAAAGTTCCAATGGAGAAACGCTTTGAAAATGAAAGTGAATGCGGCGTGAGAAAATAAGAAAATCAGGATCAGCTGTGGCTGCCCGCATGTTTATTTTTTATTTTTTCTTCTTCTTCTTCTCGGCGTGAAAGTATGTATGAACCTGAGCTGTAATGTCAGAAGACACACTGAAGCATCGCGCCTCCGAAACACACGGGCCAATCAACAGTGCTGGTAATTGGTGTGAAGAGTTGAGGAAAGTGGTTGAGCGTAGCAAAAAAGGGCAAGTGTTGGTGTTAGCGCCACGGCCAACGGCAGTCAGGTTGTGTCAGCGTTAGCACACTTTGGAAAAAGGGGGAGAAGAGAAAGGAGGAGTGTGTGTGTGTGTGTGTGTGTGTGTGTGTGTGTGTGTGAGAGAGAGAGAGAGAGAGGGAGCGATAGAGGCTCTTATTTTGAGAGGATTCTGCTAAACGAGATTTGCCGTTAAGTAGCTTTGCCCGGTGGGCCTTTGACCACACGGCCAAGCAGATAGATCCTGGCAGCAAAATGGATCTTAAGACTGGAGCCGGAGAGCCTTCTGTGGTCCAAGCTTTAGCCCCGAGTGGCTTGAGAAGAAAAGAAGAAGAAGAAGAAGAAAATCCCTCGCCTAGGAATCTATCAGCAAAAGGAAATAGACACTCCATCTTACTTAAGTCCATTAAATCTGTTACCGAGTCCTGAAAACCGTATTGTCTTAAAACAAGTGGAGAAATCTGCCAGTGCAGAAAAAGAATATTACATCTTGTCCCCAAAAGAAATGACCATCAGTATCTTGAAAAGGGTAAGAGGCAGGTTTGCTGCATTTTAAATCACAAAAAAAAAGTACACTTATATTTTAGAAATTGAACCAAGTTGCAAGAATCCCACAGCGCTGAAAGAAAAAGACTTTAACCGGCCATTAGGGTTGGGTACTGAACTAAATGAGTATGTATTTGATTTAAAAAGGTGCTCTAAGCGATGTCACGCGTTTTTTTGGGCAACAAAATTTTTTTGGGTCACATACAGCAAACATCTCCTCACTATCAGCCTGTCTCCTGAACACACTGTAAAAAAAACAACAACAAAAAAACGCGGTCTCTGTACAGCCCAACAAAAACAAACTGTGCCGACCTGCACCACCAAACATAACAAACAGTCTTCAGGCCAATAACCGACCAGAAGGAGTCTAAACCATTCAGAAATCTAAAAACATGACATTATGCATTTGAAAATAGTAAGCTAAAGAGGTAGGGATACATCCTTTGTAGTATAAACTAACAAAACCACTGGTGAAGGCCTCACTTACAGACGCATGTGAATGAGATTTCCTAAAGCCCCTGACACACCGACCAGACGGCCGACCCTCGGCAGAAAAGGCAATCGGACTGATCTGCCTCCCCCGAGTTGGTCAAAAAAAGTGTATTGGAACACACCGAAGAGACGAGACGTAATACGTCTCCATAACGACAGGCGGCGCTAATCTGTATTGTCGCCCAAAAATGAAAACCGGCAGCTGATTGGACGAACGCGTCACGTGGGGTTTGGTTTCTCCGGAAATTCAAAGCCAGACTGTCGTGGCGGCTCGTTCAGAATAGAATCTCATATGGTACTAAAATAGTTCACCGAAACTTGTTTCTGAAAACATCTGAAGAGAGAAATAGGCCGTGCAGTTGCTGAAGCGGTCTTCATTTCAGCTCGACAAAGGGCAGTTTAAAAGATTATCGTCAGATTTTGAGAGACTCTAGTCGGGTTAGCACTCCACCAATCAGATGGGTCATTTGAGTCCGACTGCCGGCAGTGCCCGCCTTCAGATGCAACACGTCAAATCGACTCGAGTCACTGACCTCGCCAGACTGTCCGATGGCCGATAATCGGGTTAGCGTGTCACGACCTTAAGATTTAACCCTCGTGTTGTCCTCCTGTTGACCGTGCTACTTTTCGTTTTTCTGGGTCAAAATTTAAAATTAAAACTCTTTTTTTCAATGTTTTGGTCGTCTTTTTTGACACTTTTGTCGCTTTTTCCCCCCCAATGATTTTGTCACTTTTGTCGAAGTTTTTGTCACTTTTTTTCTGCATTTCTTTGGACGGTTTTCCTACGTTTTTGAAGCTTTTTCAACGTTCTTTCATCAACTTGGTTAAATTGTTATCAGTGCTATAAAATGTAATAAAACACCCACGTTCAACGAAAGTAGTGAACTGATCATTTATTTAACTTGTGAAGAGTCATGGTTGCATGGAACCATCCACGTCATTTCTTTGGACAATTTGTTTAAAAGAAACCCAAATTCCGGGTACAGTATATAGAAGCTTTTTGAAAATGGGTCAAATTTCACCGGAGGACAACAGGAGACTTAATAACAACTTCAGGGATTATAAGTCACAAAGTACTCGGAGATCATATTCAAGGCTTCACAAACCCTATATTTCCTTTAATTAAATATGCTGTGTCAAGTGAGAGGGTGCAGTCGAGTGGCGGTCTGATTAAAACTTAAGAACATGGCTCCCGCTGAGCACAATCACTGCTAAGTGAGGATGACTCAACGACATGAAATTCAGCGTCGGGAAGCGGAGCCGGCGGGAACTCCTACCTGCGAGAGCTCCCCGACAGAACCCCCTCCCTGAGGAGGCAGAGACAGATTCTTTCAATTTGGGATGAATTAGCCTCGGATCCTGGAAACAGGTGAGGGCGAGAGGGCTTGTGATGCCATCTGGATGTCAGCGTAAAGACAATTGCGCTCTTTGATAAGAATCTCATTAAAACTGGAAGCCGTCATTATCATTATTGTCATCGTCGCAGTGTCGAGGCGGCGTCTTCTCTACCCACGGGAACGGGTCATTAGTATTTGTTCCAACGTGGAGACGGTCGCCTGAATCAGCTGTTCAGTCGCTCCAGAACAAGCCAGCGCTCTGATCTGCAGCTCAACGCTAATTCTTACGCACAGGAGGCGCCACCGCTCGCTTTGTTGGCCGCAGTTCATAGGAAACGCTCTGCGCTGTGGATATGTGTGTGAGTGAGTGAGTGAGTGTGTGAGTGAGTGAGTGAGTGAGTGAGTGAGTGAGTGAGTGAGTGAGTGAGTGAGTGAGTGAGTGTAAGTGTGTGTGTGTGTGTGTGTGTGCTGACCTAAAAAAACTAAATAAATAAACCTGACCGAACAAAGTAACCACAGGGAAAATGAAATATGTAAAAAAAATAAAACAGCTTCGACATGACAATGACTTGGCTTGTGGCAGAGGGCTGTTTGGAGGACGTGGTCGAGGCGTGGGGCCCCCCCTGCCGTCCCCACTCTCAGGACACAAAGACATAAAGAGACGGCAGACGGAAACTGTGAGGACGCCGGAGCCATTTTGGTGCATCCATCCATCCATCACATGTACTGACATACACACACACACACACACGTACTTTAACGCATGACGCACGTTAAATCTGGTTTTTTGGCCTTCCATAAGCCGTACGTTAACTATCACGGCCAGTGACGGACTGGCCATCTGGAATTTGGGCAAATGCCAGAAGGACCCCCTATGGGCCACTAACTGATAATTTGTCTTTGGTTAATTTTGAAGTTATTTTATGCATGCAGCCACAAATAGTCAAGATTGTACTGCGGTGGGGTGGGGTGGGTGGGTGGGTGGACAGATTCACTACAAGCTAGCTATTGACAAAACTAGGGCCGTGTGTTGCACACGCCAGGGCCGGTTTTTTTGTTGATTTTTTAATCCCAGTCCGTCACTGATCACAGCCACACAAGTCTAACTCCAAGTCTAAGCGTAAGCATAACCTGAAGGATAGCTCCCGTTTCTTTCTTTCACTTTCTATGCACCGCAGATCTGGAACAAACCACTTGAGATGGGCCCAACCCTGTGCTCTGTTAAATCAAGGCTTCAAACTTTTCTGTTTGCCATTGCGTTTGATTGCTGTCATCGCTACGCTTCGATGCTTCTAAAGTCTTTTAAATCTACTGTTTGTTTTTGTTTTTTTATGATAGTGACATTTTCTGTTTAATTTGCTTTGTTGATTAAGCTTGTGTAAACTAGGGCTGAATCATGAGGAAAATATCTAATTGCGATTATTCACGATATTGGAGGGAAAGATATCATTCTCATTTTCACTGAAAATATTGCCATGTATATGTCCATATTGCGATTTCGATACAATTGCGATTAATTGTGCAGCCCTAGTGTAAAGCACTTTCAATTGCCCTTTGGGTCTAAAATGTGCTATATAAATAAATTGCATTGCCTATTTTCTAAATGGTGAACGGAGTTCTATTTCGGAAAATGTATCCAGTTCCCTTAACACATCCACGTGTGATCGATACACGACAGACAGTTTGGGTACCAGTTTCACCATGTGTCCACATTTTTATCTTCCCGAATGCGTTCGCCTAACCAGGGCGGTTCTGATCGTCTAACTGATTGTGCTCCCTGACCCTGATCTTCGAGACTAACTTGTTAAACATTATAATTACTAATACAAATAATGGCAAAAGCCATTAAAGACAAAAAAAAGCAGGATTATCCTTTAATCTTAAAATCAAGTCGTTACCCAAAGCCAGACAAGTACATTGCTATCAGGTGTTGGTTTTTTACGTCCAGAGCCAACCTTTTACAAATTTTCACTTTGTACAATATCTTCTCATGGCATCTACAGATTGCCTAAGGCTAGGGAAAGATCACGGTCCTGGCAAATAATCCAAAGTTAGGATGAGGCAACTGAAACACTTAGGGATAGGGTTAGGGAAAGACTGTCTTCATGGTTCATAAAACGGCAAACGTTCACTGCAGGAACTTGTCACCCATCTGCCACCCCGAACTTCTCACTATCCATACCTGCAAACTTATTTCACCAGTAAATTCCTGACAAAGAAAATGCAGCACAAGGCTAGCGAGGTGAGTTTCAAGTGAACGCAACATCTGTGTTGTTTTTCCGACAACGGCAGCTGCACACTGTGATGTCTTCCTCTCCGGTGAAATACAGACAAACTTTTACACCGTTTAGCTGTCAGCATTGTAACCCGTGTTTACTCCAGCTGCTAGCTAACGGCAGGCTAACGTTACCTGCTGCCAACTAGCGTCCCGTGCGGCGGTGTTTCAGTTCCCTCTAACGTCCGTTTTCGGAGCATCAGAGAGAAGCGCAGACATTTCAGTGTCTACACGATTCACGTGGACGACATTTTCCCCATTCAAAACGGCGATTTTTGCCGAAATGCGACTATTTGCAGGTATGACTATCACTTCCTGCTTACGTCCTGGCATCATCAGCAATTCAAGTTTGTATTGGATGTAAATCACAAACTACAAACTCATCCAATATGGACTGAGCTCCTAGGGATAAAGAGCAGTGGTGTAGTCTAGTCTTTTGTAGTGAGTACACGGTCATTTTTCCCTCCCAGCATTAGACTCGCCCGTCCCAGAGCGACCCCCACAGGGTTTTTTTGTAACGTTACCGCGTAAAGCATCCGCCTCATTTCCTGTACTTTCTGTAGTCTAACGTTAACGTCTGCTGCAGCGTCTCTCGAAGGGGCGGTATAGCTTCAGGGCAGGCTTACCAAAACACTGAAAGAGTGTAGTTTAAATTTGCTTTCGTTTCATATATGTAGCTACTTTAGTGATTCACATTAGCTCATTTCAAATTTGCACGGAGAACGACTTCCAAGCGACTGTGTTGTTGTTCCCAGTGTGAACGTTCTCTCACAAAACAAATCATCGTTACGTAACGTTATCCTTGCGTTTTTGTAAGTGGGTATATACGGAAATCCTTGACCTTTCCTAGCGGGTACGCTCCGTATACCTGCGCATCACGTAGACTGCACCGCTGATAAAGAGGGCCTTTAGACGAGGTGAGCTACGGAGAAAAATGTCCACACATTCCAACACTGTCCTCACTTTAAGACACTGTCTACACAGCACGCTTCCCGCTGTCTCACAACTCTGTCTCGCATGTAAACACCGGGGCTTAGTCGATGAGTCCACTTATCGGTCGTTTTGGTCCCCGTCAACTAGTCCTTTTGTTACGCTTTTTCATGCTGAATGATTTATTTCCGAGAAACTTGTGAGCACATCTCTGGTAAACATAAGATCTGAATTGCTGCTTTTGCACGGTTCTTTGTGGAGAAACTCAGTTTTTTTTTACAGATCTGCAGATTAAATCAACTAATCGACAAAATTATTAGTGTGTTAGTCGAGGACTAAATGTCTTTTAGTCGAGGGCAGCCCTAGGAAACACAACTGATATTTCGTGAACATTACAGTGCAAACATTCCCCTTCTCGGTTTCTTCTTCTCTCTCTTTGCTCCAACATTTTGTGTTACATTACAGTACACACACACACACACACACACACACACACACACACACACACACACACACACACACACACACACACACACACACACACACACACACACACACACACACACACACACACACACACACACACACACAGTGTAGTCCACTGATCAGCTTGTCTCTCAGTCAGTCAGCCATCTGTTCACCTGTCCGCCGCCTCTCTCCCTCTCTCTCTATTGTGTTGCCAGGGTAAGAATACCCTGCAGAGCACCGCGCCGGCCTCTGACTGGCTGTGGCTGCTGACAAGCCCCGCCCCCGCCTCCCTCCCTTCCTTCCTTCCCTCTGGCTCGCTCGCTCGCCCACCCGCCTGTCCGCCCGACCTCTGTTTCCAGCTCTCCACGAAACTAAAGCTGCTGCGCTCTCCTCTCTCGTCCTCTTTTTGTCTCTCTCTCTCGCCCAATCATCTCTCGGCCCACCACCTTTAATGCAGCGCTCTCTCTCTCGCGCTCTCTCTCTCACATAAAAGTGCAAAGACTCACACACATCCTTCTGTGTTTTTCGCCGTTAACATCTCTCCTTCTTTCTGTAACGTCTCCATATGTGAGTCCCCCCCCAGTCGCCCGCTTCCTCTCATCCTCCTTCTCTCGCTCATCTTTTTCCCACCACTTTCTCTCTCTCTCTGTCCTCTTTTGCCCCCTCTCTCTTGAACTATTCCCAGAGCTCGCTCTCTCTGCTCTCTCTCTCTCTCTCTCTCTCTCTCTCTCGCTCGCTCTCTCGCTCTCTCTCTCGCTCTCTCTCTGCTGTAGAAACACTAAGTCTGTAACACTGCATATTAAAAACACAAAATCGTCTTTCCAGGGCTGTGCGGTACATAGTGCATGGCAGCACCTAGAACGTCTGCCCTGATTCATATTCTTTATTGCACTTTATGAACAGAATTATGTCAATTCGGTTTGTCCACATTGAAATGATTTTTCTGTCTCCTCTGCACACACGACATCTATTGCGTGTCTGTCTGGAGGAGGGTTTATTTTTTTCTTGATCTAAAGCGACGGTCTAAGAGATAGAGGCTGTCCTAAGATATTCAGACTGTGAAACCCTTTGAGGCAAATTTAGGACTTTGGGCTGTAGAAATAAAACTGACTTTGTGCTTTAAAAGCCTGCTCTGATTCCTATCCTGTTGTGTTCTTCTTTAAGAAGACAGTTTCTGATTTAAATCCCAATTTTGCAAATTTGTGACATATACACAGTATATATAGGCAAAACAATCACATACAGCACTTGTGTTTATACAACATTTAACATTGGAGAAATGTGGCCTCTCTTGAAAAAAAAACAGGTTCTTTAGAAAAACATGTATATTCCAAAGTAAAAGACAACTTTAGTATAAGTAATAAGTAAGTCAGTTATCAGTCATGTATGGGTAAAGAAAACACACATTGTCCTGTTAGCCATTTGACTGACGAAATCCCAGTTTCAGGAGCGTTAATGCAGCGCGAAGATACTCTCCATTCCTTCATACATAATGCACCTCGTCTGTTTATGTGTTTTTCTGGATAATGACTGTGTACTTGAAATGGACCCAGAAGGAAGGAGGTAGCAGGCAGAGTCCCTGCTGCCCGGCTCTGGTTAACACAAAGCACAACGTAATGTCACGTCCTATTGTAGCTTCTCGCATACACAACTGCAGAAGCAAGCCACGCATGCACGCACGCAAAATTTACTTTAAGGTCACCTGTTGGTAAACCAAAAAAATAAAGATAGACCAAAATAAAAGTATCTGACAAGTCATGTTCACTGTCCACGATTCAATAAATGAGTCACCCCCCCCGTTGGCAGTGCTTTCTCGTTTCCAGTATCAAGGATGCATTTATTGAAGAGACAAAAGCAGATTAAATGTTAATTAAAAACCATTTTATCATCTCATTTTTTGGTCTATTATTGACTCGTAACCAGGGCTTGCTGCATAGACTGTATAAGTAAAGGCAGAACATCTGGCTCGCCCCCCTGGTGGCTGGCTGGCTGGCTGGCTGGCTGGCTGGCTGGCTGGCTGCAGTAGGCTATAGGTTGTACATAAACCCAGCCCCCCTCCGTGTTGGGCCAAACTAAACAAATCTAAATACACGTCCAAAACATTTTTCCCAAAGTTGATTTCTGTCACTATAGGTAGCTCTGCTCATGCTGATGTTTGTTCAAGTGTTCATTTTTCTGATCAGATTGGTTTTTATTAGTTATTTGATTCTATAAAAAAAAAAAAACAGACTGAAATGTAATGATTGACAGCTGGGATTGACTCGCGATTGGTTGGGCTGGTGTATCGGCGGGACTCTGATACAGCGGCTCCACAAGCCTGATTACTGCTGCCAGACTCTGGCTCCAAAATTACAAGAGGAGGAGGAGGAGGAAGTGGAGACGCGTCGTCCATCTTCATATATAGTCTAGGTTTGTGACAAGTGAAAACACTCGGCCGTTACAGTCAGAATATTTCCATCTTTTTCTAATAAACAAAATCAGGTTGTCGAGTCGGAGTCATCACCCAGACGGTTTGTATTTTCTGTTCTTGCATCCTTCTTATTTGATATTCCAACAGTTTCTGTCAAGCCATGAGTGCCCAAACAACCAAACTCCCTCCAGCCTTAACTGGGATTATTTATCCATGAGGTTAATGGACCTCCGCTCCTGGGGGGGCCTCGGGACGACTTCCTTGGACGTCCCTCCGCGGCTGCATGCAGATGGCCTGTCAGCCAAAACGGATAACGTCTTGGCCGAGATCAGTGAACGTTTCCCTGCACTGATGGGAGGCTGAACAAAAATGGGTTGGGGTCCACTTTCAGACATGCTACGCGGTTTTGTTGGTTGTTTTTAAGGGAGGTGTCGGCTGTTCCTCATTCTGTATCTGTACATTATGAGCGAGCCTGGAAACGAGTGACTAATACTGTACATCAAGCAAGGACTTCCGGTACTTAATATCTTTTTAATGGAGCCTTGGCCTTTTGTCATTGTGGGGCTATTAGTCATTTTCTAAGACGGGTCGAGATTTCGGAGGTCTGAACAGAACGATAACGAGTGCGTGGCACAATTACGTCACCACAGAAGGCATCTATGCGAAGTCCTTGACCTTGAAATGCTGCTGCGATAATGAGAAATCCCGTCCAATTAACCCTCCATCTCACTCATACGGTGGGGGCCGATGACAGGAGATGACTTCACTTGCTACCTTGCTTTCGAATCAAACTGTTAATGCAAGCTAAGAGCAGAAATATAAAAAATCAGATGTTTGAAAAAGATCTCAAATCAAACTGAACGCCTTTTTGCTATTCTGTTTTCGGAAATATTAGTCTCGCGTCTATGTCCACGGCGCTGTGGGGTAAGGTCGGGCTACGCCACAGATACATTCTGGGAAAGGAAGAAAAAATAAAACGCTCTGGTTTGTTTGCATTTCTTTAGACCAATCACAATCGTCGCCAAGTTCTCCAGGGATTTATTAGCTTGGACCGTTACCGTTCAACTGTAACCCTACAGTCACATGAGCTACAAAAGAGAGCGACACTCACTCGCTTAGTGGGCGTTCCTGGGCGTGCCTAGCCTACCCCTGGTTGCTTGGCAACAGTAACCTTCAAGCGCGTCTTAAAAGTCACTTCAGAGGTATTGTCAAGTCACAAGAACGATGGTTTTGGATTTAAAAGTATTTATTTCTCGATAAAAGTAACAAAATATATGAGATAAAATGCCAAACTTATCAGATATATACAGAAATACGATGTACCGAAGCGTTTCCCGCCATCTTGAATTATTTTCTTCGACTCGAGCAACCAACGTACATACGTCACGCTGCCCTCACGCTCCGGCAAGCTCGCCGCTTGTCGCTGGCAAACGGCCACTCCCATTGAAAATGAATGGTAGCCTGTCGCCTTGTCTCGGTCTCTTGTAGCTAATGTGACTGTAGCGTGATGCGTTTCCAAATGGTCTAGTTTGTGCCCGTCCAGACTACAGAGCAACCCCAGAGTTTTCAAACCAAAACGGGGGCAGCAGCATTTCCAAAACTGTCTCCGTTTTAGGGGCTCGGAAAACCACCCGAGTAGTGCGGAACGCGAGGTGTAAACGTAGCAAAAAGATATTTGTTTTTCAACCAAAATGTAGCATAAAGTAGTGTGATGTAGCCTGAGAGGGATTGGCTGAGCCAGGCTCAGGTGAAACCACTGTTTGATCGTTTTGGGGATTGTATATTTTAGATGGAAGCGTTGAGGCTATCACGGCGGCCGACAGAAATCAGTTATTAAAAAAAAGGGGAAATCCTGCAAAGCGTTGTCCTGCGATACGCGAGGCTCCCCTGGCTGCGACCAACGAGGATCGGGGCGGCGCCCAGAGTCCTTAAGCCCCTGCGGCGAGGCCTCGCTGGAGAGATCTTTCTTCCTCGAGCTGCTTAAAAGAAAAAAGGCATCCCACTTCTCCTCCCATCTTGCTTTCTCTCCTCGCCTATTCATCGCCGCTCTTTTTAGCATTTCACTCGCTCGTGTTTCCTTCTGTCTCTTCCTTCCATTGCCCTGATTGGGATCTGCAGTCAAGCGGATAAACACATCCTGGCAGGAGTGGCAGGCTGCCCACACACACACACACACACACACACACACTCTTTCAAGCAGCACGTGCACATCAGAGATGTGTGCATATGTATTGCCTCTCA
>NC_053118.1:34707301-34719801 GCF_010015445.1 Perca fluviatilis
GGCATAAAAAACGGGCCCCGGGGCTACAACTGCAGTATATATTATCACGCTGCAGCCTCTGGCCTGCTCTGTGTCGGGGCTGAGCTGCTTAGACCACAGAGAGGAACAGAGTTCCATCACTTCTCGTTAAAACGGCCCTTTCCTAATATTCTAATATAAACCAGTGCTTTGTGTGTGTGAATGAAGGCTGTAGTTTGCGATTCTGTTAACAGCAGATACAGTAATCTCAGCCGTAATGAGGTCCTGGCTCATTGCAAAGTACTACTCCCAAAGCAGGCACATTTTGGGAGGCAGGAACTAGGGCTGCACAATATATCGTTTTTTTATTTTATTTTTTCAACTGGTGCAATAAACACACCGTGAGAGACATATCGCGAAAGACACTCACACTTCATATTCAATTCAGAACTGAGTACACTTTAAAGGTGCTCTAAGCGATGTCACGCGTTTTTTTAGGCTACAACTTTTTTTGTCGCATACAACAAACATCTCCTCACTATCTGCTAGCTGCCTGTCCCCTGAACACACTAAAAAAAACCCCCCCCTCCCCCCACCCCCCCCCCCCCCCACACACAAAAAAAAAAAACCCCCCCCCACCACCCGCCCCCCCCCCACAAAAAAAAAAAAAAAAAAAAAAAAAAAAACTGCTAGCTGCCTGTCCCCTGAACACACTGTAAAAAACATCTCGTCACTATCTGCTAGCTGCCTGTCCCCTGAACACACTGTAAAAAACATCTCCTCACTATCTGCTAGCTGACTGTCCCCTGAACACACTGTAAAAAAACATCTCCACACTATCTGCTAGCTGTCTGTCCCCTGAACACACTGTAAAAAAACATCTCACTATCTGCTAGCTGTCTGTCCCCTGAACACACTGTAAAAAACCGCGGTCTCTGTAGACAGCCCAGGCTCCACAAACTGCAACAAAAACAAACTGCGCCAACCTGCACCACCAAACATAAACAGTGTTCCAGCCAATAACCGTCAAGAAGGGGAATAGTTCTGCTTGTTAAATTCCAATGTGAGCTGCAGCCAACATGGATTATGTCGGCAGGATCATTTAAAAGGCAACCGCAACTACATTTTTTGTACAACCCTATTTCTGATACCGTGGTGGCAGAAATTTTGCCATGGTGGGCCGCCACTACAAAATCAACACAGAGGAAACACTGAATATGGCATATTTCCCTCATATCGTGCAGCCCTACTCAGTAAAACAGGCATTTTTGGGACGCAGGAACTAAATTTGGACCCAGGTTCTGCTCGTAACAGTTTGTGGAGTTGTTTTGCTCCATAGGTCAAGATAAGGATGGTCATTTCTTTTAAAACCAACATTCCTTAAAAAGGTTCCTGAGAAAGTTGCAGTGGAAGAGGGCCGTCAGCTGGGTTTAAAACTCCTCCAGCGCACTAGCTAGCGATCGATTTAGATGTTTGGGAATGTAGTTGCAGACAACTTGGAACGGCGCGATGCCTTCGAGCAGCAAGATAGAGGTCGGAGGGGCTTCCCGGGGGTTTATGAGGTGAATCAAACAATCTTTGAAGCCGCTGGGCTTCTTCCAAGAATATATTTGATTTAAAAAAAATAAAAATAAAAAACAGCCTGAAAAAACAGTGGAAATACAACCAATCGTTAGGTGTCAAAGTTCCCCACTCCTTGGACACAGGTAGGTATCGCTTTGCTCATAATGTCTGAAATTGATATTTCTTTCTGTTGGAGTGTTCTTAATTGTTGAGGCAATCATGCAGGAGTTTAGGAGCAGCTGATAAAGGCAGTCCTGGGGATTCCCTCCCACTATAATCCTTATTTTTCCTCTGTTCTTATTTTAGATTGACACTATTACTTCATACAGTTTGACCCTGAGTGCAGACGTGGAAATAATCAGAATCAGAAATACTTTATTGATCCCTGAGGGGACATTGGTTATAATGAATTGGTTTATAATGGTTATTCCAAAATAATGTGGCCAATTTGACAACATCTCCCAATTAAAAGTCCCTGGTAATTCATAAACACATGGGATTCTTGTGACAAAAGCGATCCGGACTGGGTGACTCGGTCTTTTATTGGGAGATAAATCTGTTCCCAAGCCGACCATCTTCATCTTTATTGTTATTATCTGTATTCATATTTTTTCGTCTGTATTTATATTTTTCCATTCCGAGTACATACTTTTTCAATATTATTTATATTATGGTCACACTTCAATATCATTTATATTATGGGTAATTACTTTTGTTATGTTATTTAATTACATATTATTCAATCTAATTTCACGTCAATACTTTACAATTACATTACAATATTTTTTGCACTATGGCCACCTCACTTTACTTTAAAATACTTTTTTATATAATGCCACTTTACATTCATATTGAGTACTTTTTGCCTGTTTGTTTGTTTTTATTGTGGATAAACTGCTGCTGTAACAAATTTCTGCATTGTGGGATGAATAAAATATCTAATCTAATCTAATTTTGGAGACCTTTTGCTTTCCTTAGCTTTGCTGTGTGCATCTTTGTGGGAACGTGACTTCAACCTGAGCTTTTGGCGTGCCACTGAACATGTGGCGGCGAGGTGTGCTGTTGACAGAGTTTGTGGTTGACCGATCCTGAACTGCAACGCGTGTAAAAACGACGCGCGAAACTGATTCAAAGCCAAGCGAGGTCCCGCTTTAAGTCTCATACGAAGCCTAAGTGCTGTACTGCAGTGCACACGGCTCGCTGAGTCATACTTAACCATCTCGTGTTCAATTCGTGAGAGGGCCATTATGTATGAAAGGGTCAGCAAGGCATGTGAATGTGCTCCGTGTTCGGTCGATGAGCTCCAGCGAAGCTTTTTCCCACAGGGAAGAAAAGACGTTAGGAAAATGTACTCATATTACAAAAAAAAAAAAATAACATAAAAATGGACCTAAATGATTGCCCTCACACCTTCTTTCCTAAGCTCATCAATGACCTCTCTTCCACTCGATATGCAAAACCAACACACATTTTTCAGCCGCTCTAACAGGCTCTTCCTCTATCTGGTGGCCATTTTGTGCCATGGTGCTTTCCAATTGGTTCCAGGCGTCCTCCTTTGGCTTGTTGCTGCTGTTGTTGTTTGTGTTGTTGGAGAGGTTTCTGGGTAACTACAGGGCTGATGCCAGAGGGGTGAGGGAGAGGGGGAGAAGGGGGGAGGCCCAGCTGTCCCTACCTCTGCCCTCCCTGCGAGCTAGCAGGCAGAAAGCCAAAGTACAGCCATAGACAACACTGGACTCCCAACTGGACTGGACTGGACAGGACTGGAATAGACTGGACTGGACTGGTCTTTTGCATGTTCTCAATATTTTCCCCTTAAAGGAATAATTCAACATTATGGTAAATACAGTTACTGGCTTTTATTGCCAAAAGGCAAATGAGAAAAATCAACACCACTCTCATATCTATCTGTTAAACATGAAGCTACAGCCGGGCGTCAATGAGCTTAGCTTAGCATTAAGACTGGAAACAAGGTTAGGTTTGGGTTCAAATGTAGAGGGGCACGGGCACAAGGGGACCATAAGTGTGGAAAGCCACTTAAAAAAAAACATTTTAAAAGACCTGGTTCTGTTATTAGGGTTAGGGTTAGACTGGAAACAGGGGGAAACCGTTAGCCTAGCCACGCTCAAAGCTAACACAATTCCACTGTAGAATCGCAACTGGTCGTTTTACTTTGGTTTTTGTACAGATTAAAACAGAAACTGAGATGAAAAATGTTAATTAATGTGATTAAGAAGTGCTGGTAGGTGTTTTTTTTTTTTTACACCTTTGGCTGGCGGTTTCTACCATTTATGTTAAACTAAGCTAATCCACCCCTGGTTCTAGCTTTATATTTAAAGAGACAGACATGAGAGTGAAGACCAATTTATGGTCCTGCGTCAAATCTACGCCGTAGGTACGTCTAGATACGGACTCTAGGCAGACACCAGCGCACAAGTATAAACCTCAGGCCACTTACGTAGGCAACGGGGTAAGCTCTGCGAAGAGACCCCCCACCCCCACCCCGAAGAACCAGAAATCCCGCTCGACATTGATCTTCTTATCGAACTCTCGGCAAAAACGTAAATCAGCGTATTTCCAAAACTTTCAAATGTCAAATTATTCCTTTAAGTAGACTTTTTTGCAGCAGGAAACGCAACAATAGTGCACGTGGGGACATAAACTCCAGATCAGGACATGACCAGGCTTAAGGGCTTTTCACACGGGGAGCCACACTTGGCCTGCGTAGTCGCGGGGGTCTACTACGCTCCTCGTGTGAAGGGCAACGCTCCGCGATTAAACGACAGGTGATCAATTTGTGGTATCCGTGGGGATTGTATGCACTACTGTATCCCTGCCGTACAACTGAATGAGATCTGCTGGTATCATATATCCCTAATCACAGGCCGATATATAACAAATAGTGGCAGTACTAGTCTTTCCTAACCACGGACTGTTACTGTTGATAGCTACAGTCATAATTATGGACGTTACCCGATAAATCCAGTCTTTTGCAGGTGCTCTGACGAGCAGAAGCCCCGCAGTCTATGTTCTGATGTTTAGAAAACAGTTTCATATTTTAGTGAACTCACAAACAGCAGTCTCGAATTACGAGGCGCGACAGTCGCTCCCCGTATAAAGAGCCCTTTAGACTTCAGATCATCCTGGACCAAAGACGTGGGGGAAGCAGTTCATCGTCTGTTAAACAGCCTGGCCTTGATAGACTGGACTAGACTTCATTAAGTCTGAAAGAGTCTGGAGAGGACCAGATTAGATTAGTTTAGGTTAGAGCTTAATGATCCCACTGGGGGAAATAAACTCTTGTTCTGGAGTACTGGAGCGACGCACCGACAAAGACGAGTAACTCAGAAAAACTGATTTTCCACACTGTGAATTCAAAAATGTTTCGGGAGAGCAGCACGCTCACGAGTGACGTCAACAATTTTTTTTTAAATCAGACGTAAAAGGCTAAAACCCCTGCCGTGACATCACTGATTAGGAGCGGAACCTTTAGTGAAGCATTCTTGGAAGTTTGTGCAATAAAGTTTGTGACCCAAGACCACTTTAGCCTACAAGTTGATATACAGTCCCTCCAGAAAAACGCGATTATGCGATCGCATAATTCAATGCATAATCAGCCAAAGTCTGCATATTTATGCGGGGGCCGCATTTTTTTCCAAATATGCCGCACTTTCGCCGCATAAATAGCCGATTTCCGCGCAAAATATGCGGGGCTTGCACAATCTCATAATCCCCGCATTTTCGTTGCAAAAAAGTCCCATATATCTTAGCAGAAAATTGAAAAATGTTGCGTTTACTTCACACAAGAGCAGTAGTTTTCCCCTGTTGCCATGGGAACGTTATGAAGTGACGTAATTACGCGACGTGAACATCATCAAAAGCAGGGTGTTGGGGGAAATCACTTTTTTTTTTTCTCTTTTTCATTTTTGCAAGTTCTAGCAATTTCATCACATAAAATTGCATTAATATCATATAGCATATTCCATCGCATTTTTTAAGAAAACGTGCCGCATAATCAAGGATTTTTGCCTGCAACAATAACAAAAAAACTCCGCATTTTTCTGGAAGGACTGGATATTGTCCTTAAAGGGTAATTTCGGTATTTTTCAACCTGGACCCTATTTTCCCACGTGACTAATGTTAACAAAAATCTATGAAACTGGTCCAGTATTGAGCGAGAACGTGGTCAACGCAAACCGGGCTAGAATTTAACTACACAGGACGAATGCGCACCGCCAATTCCTGTCAGCTGACCATTGCTTCCATCATTAACAGGGAGTCAGGGAACTTCTTCATCATGATCGAATCAATGTCAGCGGGTTAGATTTAGGCAAGGATTTTCCCACCACAGCCCCCCCCCCCGCCCACCCTCCCACCCCACGCTTTACCTCGATGATGTCGGCGTTGGTTCGGCTCTCGTGCGGCTCGTTGTACTCAGTGTACTTGAGCAGGACCTTGTCCATGTCGGTGCTGGCGTACTGGAACAGCTTGTTGGAGTGGTTGAAGATGATGAGGGCGATCTCGCAGTCGCACAGGACGCTCAGCTCGTACGCCTTCTTCATCAGGCCGAACTTCCGCTTGGTGAACGTCACCTGGTGGGGGGGGAGAGGTGGAGAAGAAAAAGAAAGACATTTTGGCGTTGGTAAAAGGTTTCAGTTTTAAAATCAGTAACACATGATACAAGACGCTGCTAATAAATCCATATTTAAATTTATTTATATTTACATACCATTTACATTACCATATTTTCCAAAAACAAAAAACAAAAAGCTTTTACTTTCGAGTTCAGCAATGTTTCACAATACTGATACTCATTACAGGAATATTCTTTCAAAAATAAAAGGGAAACTAAGCTGGGGGACCAGAGGAATTCTTCTTTTAAGAAAAGAATGTCTTGAGGCCGCCCTGTTGTGCTAAATATTACATGATGTTGTCCCAGGGATGTCCCCTGGGACAACATCATGTAATATTACAAAGGACTGGAGCTATTCATTGGAAGAGCTTTTCATTTTCAGGGGCTCAAGAACTTGCAGGACTGCATGCGAGCGTTTAATGGAAAACGAAAATGAAATGAGATCCCTATCTACAAAAAGGTGCAGACTGACAACCATCTTTCTTTCCCTTCAAATGCAACTTAAGCCGGATTAGCTCAGTTCAAAATAAGCACTCACTTGAACCAGACATTAAGCCTTCTCACAAAACACCAACAAAGCAGCCAACGGTTTTTTTTTCTTCTGTTGCCTCCAAAAGTCTCTGTGACGGCTGCCTTTGACTACAGCTGCTCACACCCGACACGTGTTGTCAATGACGTATCTTTCCGCTGTTAGTGTCAGTTGACCACAATACCATAAAAAGTCACAATACATCCATAAAAATGTCATGATAAATAATAAAAACTTTGATTAAAAGCTCTTAAAATGCAGCCAGCCCAATCGGCTCCAAAACAGATGCTGACAGCAGGGCAATAAGCAGATATGTGCACATATGTGCAGACAGGCATACAGATGACAACCTTTACGTCTCACAGACCCTCGGAAAAGTAAAATCACTTAATAAGAGACTTCATATTTTTTTCCCCTTAAGATGCGCTAAAGCTGGTCACATTCGATTAGCATGAAATCATATCCCAGAGAACGGTCGACTCGGTACCCGTGCGTTATTAACCCCTAGGTTCATTTTGCGCCGGAATTGTCCTTTAACAGCATCGTCTTGCAGCTGGAAACAGAACGAGTTCTGGGTTAAAAACGTTCTACGAAAGATGAGCCATAGGTTTTACAAGAAAAGGTTGGATTTAAAGAAATAGTCGGACGTATTGGGGGACTCTCGTCTACTTTTCTTGCCCGAGAGATGGATGAGAAAATGGATACCACTCCCACGTCTGTCTGTTGAACATGAAGATGAAGATGAAGCCCCGGGCACAGGTAGCTTAGCTTAGCACAAAGGCTATCCTGGACCAGAGACCAATCATTTGAGTTGTTTGCATTTTGTAACACCCCAAATCACTGTTTTATAGTCGTGCGTTCATGCACGGCTATATTTATTTGGGAGGAAAAAAAGGGATTTATTGTATGAAAGTACTGTGTGCTTTAGGAAACAGACTTCTAGACAGAGTGTCTAAACATGCTCTCTTTCAAGTGCTCCGCTTGTATTTTGCACGCACACACACACACACACACACACACACACACACCTCCCGTCACACTCATTCGCCGCGTTGTTTTCACACTCTGTTGTGCTCTTTTCCATGCTCTCTTTCAACCTCACACACTCTCTTTTCCACACTCTCCTTCTGTCGCACATTTTTCTCTCTTTTTTTCCACACACACACACACACACACACACACACACACACACACACACACACACACACACACACACACACACACACACACACACACACACACACACACACACACACACACACACACACACACACACACACACACACACACACACACACACACACACACGGTTGTACGAGCCCCCTCGGTTGTGAACAAGCGGAACAGAACTGGGAGTGTTGTAGGAGCACAGGGACCCTTGTTGTCTCCCGGTTAGATTTAGGAGTGCCAACTGGTGTTTCCAATCCAGGGAGATTTGGCTTTGTTTGGATTAAAAAACACACAGGATTGCACAAACACAAACACACACACGGAGAGATCAAGATTAAGAAATGGAGAGGAGGAGGAGGAGGAGGATGGAGTTCCAGGTACCGATACAATATCTCGTGTTTGATACGGTTAGAAAATGCAAACAGAAAGTGTGTGCACAGATGGGATGGTGGAATTATCTGAAGGTTTCCATGCATGCTGCTCTCCAGGCCACGCCCACGAGCGACGTCAACACATTTTCCATCCGACGTAAAAGGCTACATCACCTGCCGTGACATCACTGATTGGGGGGCGGGACCTAATGGACCTTTTCCACAGCAGACATTTTGACTGGTCATAGTAGGAAAAGCCCAGCTGAAATTGATAACCTTAACGATGGCTCAATTCCATCAAGTGTCCCAGTAAGATATTTCAGTGAGTCAGCATGAACAATACCAGGACCTCTCCTAAGTGGAATGCAGCCATCAGTAATGGTTTAATACCAGGACCTCTCCTAAGTGGAATGCAGCCATCATTAATGGTTTAATACCAGGGCCTCTCCTAAGTGGAATGCAGCCATCAGTAATGGTTTAATACCAGGACCTCTCCTAAGTGGAATGCAGCCATCAGTAATGGTTTAATACCAGGACCTCTCCTAAGTGGAATGCAGCCATCATTAATGGTTTAATACCAGGGCCTCTCCTAAGTGGAATGCAGCCATCAGTAATGGTTTAATACCCAGGAGATCTCCTAAGTGGAATGCAGCCATCAGTAATGGTTTAATACCAGGACCTCTCCTAAGTGGAATGCAGCCATCATTAATGGTTTAATACCAGGACCTCTCCTAAGTGGAATGCAGCCATCAGTAATGGTTTAATACCAGGACCTCTCCTAAGTGGAATGCAGCCATCATTAATGGTTTAATACCAGGGCCTCTCCTAAGTGGAATGCAGCCATCAGTAATGGTTTAATACCAGGACCTCTCCTAAGTGGAATGCAGCCATCAGTAATGGTTTAATACCAGGACCTCTCCTAAGTGGAATGCAGCCATCAGTAATGGTTGTGAATACACCTCTGCTTTTCCTACTATGACATGTCAACATGTCTGCTGTGAAAAAGGGTCTATAGTGCAGCATTCTTGGAAGTCTCTGCACTGAAGTTTGTGACCCAAAACCACTTTAGCCTGCAAGTCGCCATTTTTCCTTAAAAGGTCCCATGGCATGAAAATTTCACTTTATGAGTTTTTTTTTAACATTAATATGAGTTCCCCTAGCCTGCCTATGGTCCCCCAGTGGCTAGAAATGGTGATAGGTGTAAACCGAGCCCTGGGTATCCTGCTCTGCCTTTGAGAAAATGAAAGCTCAGATGGACCAATCAGGAATCTTCTCCTTATGAGGTCATAAGGAGCAAGGTTACCTCCCCTTTCTCTGCTTTGCCCGCCCAGAGAATTAGAGAGAGACATCATGACTTTCAAACAAGCAAAGTGGCAGTTGGTCAAGGCCACACCCCCACCCTCCACCTTACCCCTCCCTCCTCCTCAATAACTACAGACACAAAAATGGCACATCCTAAGGAAAGCTCATTATGGGACTGGCTCTAGTGGCTGGAATTCTGCACCAAGGCTGAATTTCGGGAAAGAGACTTCAGATACAGTATTAGGGGACCACTAAGGTCTATATAAAAGAGACTTCAGATACAGTATTAGGGGACCACTAAGGTCTATATAAAAGAGACTTCAGATACAGTATTAGGGGACCACTAAGGCCTATATAAAAGAGACTTCAGATACAGTATTAGGGGACCACTAAGGTCTATATAAAAGAGACTTCAGATACAGTATTAGGGGACCACTAAGGTCTATATAAAAGAGACTTCAGATACAGTATTAGGGGACCACTAAGGTCTATATAAAAGAGACTTCAGATACAGTATTAGGGGACCACTAAGGTCTATATAAAAGAGACTTCAGATACAGTATTAGAGGACCACTAAGGTCTATATAAAAGAGACTTCAGATACAGTATTAGAGGACCACTAAGGTCTATATAAAAGAGACTTCAGATACAGTATTAGGGGACCACTAAGGTCTATATAAAAGAGACTTCAGATACAGTATTAGGGGACCACTAAGGTCTATATAAAAGAGACTTCAGATACAGTATTAGGGGACCACTAAGGTCTATATAAAAGAGCACCATGTCATGGGACCTTTAAAGGGAAAAGGAAAATAGGGTTTAGGTTGTAAAATACCAAAGTTACATTAATAAAAACTTCAGAACGTAAAAGTTACAGTTCAGAGGCCGATGGACACTGACATTCTTTAAGGTCTTTTCTATTCATGGTTTTTGTACTGTAATCCCGTTGGCAAAACAATGCATGTATGACCCACTGATAGTACCGTGATGAATGGCGTGCTTGTAATTGCTACTATGGTTTACAGGCACTGACACAGACTGGGTTTCTTCCTCGGCTCTGCCTGCAGCGCAGGTCTGAACTGAATGTAATTGAAATGAATTGAATAAGAAAAGAGAGAGAGAGAAAGGAAAGAGATAGAGGGGCGGAGATAAGATAGAGACATCGAGGATGAAAGCTAGCAAAGCAGCGATGGGAGACCTTCAATCTCTCCATCTTTCCGTCTCACAATCACTCCATCGCTCGCCTCCTTTTCACTTCTGCGTAGGACACGTTTAAGTCTCTCTCTCTCTCTCTCTCCTCTTACATTCTCGCCCTCGTTTTCTCTTCCTCTCTTCTCTCTCGGTCGCTTCTTTTTCCACATCCTCCCTCGCTCCCTGCTTCCCCCCCCCCCCTCCTTTTACGCTTGCTCACTCATTGCTTCCTGCTGCCACAAATCAAATTATATCGGGGTCGTATCCATGGGCAACCGACTCCCCTCCTGCCTCCCGTCCGCCCCCCATTTCCCACCTCATCACACACTGCTACCATCATCTTATCTCCCTCACCCTCCCCCGTCTTTATCTCTCTGCCTATCTACATATCTCCCGATCTCACACACACACACACACACACGCACACACGCACACAGAATGAGCAGATAAATCATGTGGCGATGTTGGAAAGGGAGGAAATTATGGCTGTGCAGGATGACGAGCGCGCTCGGCTGATGAAGAGACGAGCCCCTGTAAACAACATCACCACTGAGCTCCTAACATGGTCTATAGAAGGTTACCTGCCAGAGCTGAAAACACACAAACTAAACTAACTCCAAAACATCTCAATACAACCATGTTGTTGTTTTTTTTCCCCCTTTCTTTCCACTTCTTCTCTTATATTAGAGAAAGTGGGCAGCGGGGTGGCGACTTGGACTCTCAGTTTGGTTCCCCCCCCCCCCCGTTTGCCACAAAAGGAAAAACAAGCTGGAGGTTATCGGCATTAAGAAGAGAATTGCCAGGTAACCAATGGCAACTGAAGACTAAGACATCCTCAGTATGGGAGAAAGAAAGAAAGAAAAAAAGAAAGAAAGAGAACGAGAAAGAAAGAAAGGAAGAACGAATGAGAGAAAGGGGGCGAGTGGTTTCGTGTGCACGCGTGTGACTCTGTGTGTGTGTGTGTGTGTGAGTGACTGCGTTTATGTGTGTATGTGTGTGCGCGTGTGAGACTGTGTGTGTGTGTGTGTGTGTGTTGTGCGTGTGTGTATGTGTGTGTGTGACTGTGTGTGTGTGTGTGCATGCGTGACTGCGTTTGTGTGTGACTATGTGTGTGTGTGTGTGTGACTGTGACTGAGAGTGTGTGACTATGTGTGTCTGTGTGTGTGTGTGTCTGTGACTGTGTGTGTGAGAGTGTGTGACTATGTGTGTCTGTGTGTGTGTGTCTGTGAGTGTCTGTGTGTGTGTGTGTGTGTGTGTGTGTGTGTCTGTGACTGTGACTGTGTGTCTGTGACTGTGTGTGTGTGTGTGTGTGTGTGTGTGTGTGTGTGTGTGTGTGTGTTACTGTGTGTCTGTGACTGTGTGTGTGAGAGTGTGTGACTATGTGTGTCTGTGTGTGTGTGTCTGTGAGTGTCTGTGTGTGTGTGTGTGTGTCTGTGACTGTGTGTCTGTGACTGTGTGTGTGTGTGTGTGTGTGTGTGTGTGTGTGTGTGTGTGTGTGTGTGTGTGTGTGTGTGTGTGTGTGTGTGTGTGTGTGTGTGTCTTGGCGAGGTTGTGGTCGTGTGGCAGATGGATGAGGAAACCACCACTGACAACCGCAACCTCCTCTCGCTGTTTGGTGTAACTCAAGCCTCTCTTTTCATTCGCTGGCTTACAGCCTGGCTTACAGTCACTCAGGTCTGAGCCAGACAGAACGAGATACCCATCACTAAACGAAGGCATTAGTGTTGGTGAAAGATCATGGAATGAATGAAACTTGCTTTTCAACTTAAAAAAAAATGACTCCCTT